>NC_083771.1:22249115-22336615 GCF_963514075.1 Conger conger
AAACACACACGCACAAACACACACTCTTAAAGTTTAACTTTATTTCTGAACAAGTTAAGTGAACAACTTTATTGTTTCTCCCCCCACTCTTTTTCTGTTAACCTTTGTGTCCACACCAGGCAACTATTTAGGATGGGGCAATCCACAGAGTACGTAGTCCTTTTTTTTATTTTTATTTTTTATTTTACCCTCTGTTGCCCCCTTCCCGCCCCACCCCGGATGTGCTCTCTGCATGTATCCCTGGGCTGATAGAAATCGATGCTATTCATGCAACGAGAAAAGTCCTTTCTGTCACTCTCTCTCTCTCGTGCTCTCTCTCTCAAGTTCTCTTCCTTTCTCACTTTCATTCGTTCTCTCTCTCCCAGCCATCATGTGGCATCCATTTTGGCATCTATCCAGGTACTTGTGTGGCGGTTCATTAAAAGAGGGAGAAACCCTGAAGGGAGACAAGAGCTTAACGTGTTATCGCTCAGCACACGCGTCTTAATCAGAGCAGGGAATGGGTGGAGAGTTTTCCGGAAGTTGTCGAGCCCAAGGGTAGACGTTTCGGATGGGCGTGCAAGGCCTGCTCCAGAGCGCCCTGCTGAGGCTTCATTCTCAATAGATCTAAAATTACATTTGACCTCCAATTCTGATTAAATGATTGTTGTTTAGTCTGAAGGAAAGTGTAGTTGGAAGTCTATGCAGATGGCAGGAGACAATGGGATCCTTGCATTTTGTCAGTTGTTCCTTTCAGGCAAATGGGCGAAAACTGACTGAACATTTAACATTCAGTGCTGATCTGTTGACCTGACTTTCTTTGAGCACTTTGGGGTCACAAAAATGAGCAATTAGGCATCACTTCATGTAGCAATGTAATTGTTAATACTAAAGCCTTAGTGTAGTTCTTGCTTAAGAAAATATTTAGCTGATTTTCATTCAAATCAATCTTTATCAATATTTATCAATTAAACATTGATGAATATCAGTAAATATGATCTGTGGGAGGAGGACAAGGTTTCCTGATAAAGAAATCACTCACAGTTTGCAGTATGCATGTTTACTATGTTATGTAATATTCCATCTCAACCATGCATATTGCACCCTTATGTGCTTATTTTATGTTTTAGCTTCAACGGGGCATAAAAATTGCTTTTTCAATTATGTGCAATACATTTATCATTCATTAAGCATATGAGTGTTATCTAAAGTCAAATGGTATGTTATATGTTAAATGGAGAGAGATGGTCAAGATCTTTTTTGCAATGAGTGAAACGGCGTGTCTGAAGACTTTGTTTTCTTACATGACTACAGATTGGGTCTATGCGCTCACACACAACCCTGAGTTCCTCTACAATGACTCACACGCCCATACACAATCACACGCAAACACATACTTTACATACATACACACGCACACACACACACACGGTCACGGCCAACACTCACACACCCATACCCATATATGCATATGCGCGCACAGACAGACACACACACAACATGTGCACCCACACACACAACATGTGCACCCACACACACACCCTCTCACTTCCCTCCCCCACACTTTGCATTCTTGTTTCTCTCTGGAGGAGGTACCCCAAGGTTTGTGTGCATGAATACGAGCTATTTACCCAGGTGAGCATGCCCCCCCCCCCCCCCCCCCCCCCCCTTCTTATTGTTTCCTTCTGACAGCCTGCTAGACCTGTGGTCCAAAGCACTGTATTCTCCCCCTCCCCCATCTGTGTGTATGCAGCAGCGTGGCCTAATGTATTATCATATCCAAAATACTCTCGTCTGTTAGTGTATGCATGTGTGTGCATGTATCTGTGTATGTGTGTGTGTGTGTGTGTGTGTGTGTGTGTATGTGTGTGTATGTGTGTGTATGTGTATGTGTATGTGTATGTGTGTGTGTGTGTGTGTGTGTGTGTGTGTGTGCATCTATGCGTATGCGTGCATGTAGTGGTTATGTATCTAGAGTATGTTTGCCTTTTTGTGTTTTCGAATACATCTCTATATGAGAAAGTATTTCAGCTTTTTTTGCATTTGATGTGCTTCTACAGTCCCACACATCACTAACCTTGGTCCAACATCCAATTACTTTCTAATTACTAGGCACTGCTAGATCACCATGTACACTGTACTTTAGTCAACACAGTTCAATTGTAGTCCTTCGTTTCCAGCGTAGTTCCAACCACTGATTTCCAGGACCAGAATTGGAAGCATGCTCTCATGATCTCTTGCATCACGCTCGCCCATCAGTGTAAGAGAACTGGAGTGCCCCATCTCATTGAGCCATACTGGTCACACACATTTGTTTAAGAGCCTGTGTACTTCCATGCTGCCAATGGTCCATGCACGAAGAATGTGCGAATGTGCTTGATTCTGTTTTCATTTTAGACTAATATTTCTAATTAAACTAAATGAAAGCATAGCTTCCCCCCCTCTCCTGTGATGAAACTAAGCATGATTAAGTTATTGCCGCATTGTTTGGTGCGTCTGTATCCTGCACTTCTCATCTCAGCCTGAAGGAGGAGATGTTAACCTCCCTGAAGCAGCAGCTGTGCTAAAGTATTTTATGATGCCTGGTAAAATAATATATATGAATGAGAGAGCATTTATTACTTTTTGTTGACCATGTGTTTTGTTCACATACACATTGATGTCTTTTCCTATTTAAGCTAATTTGTCTATTTTATTTTTATATCTGTTAAAAACAATTGACTAACACCTTTTAAAAGGTAAATATAGACACACACGACAATTATATAATGTTAAAGAAAGAAAGCTGTAATTTTTTTTTCATGAAATTGAAAATGTTTATTCTAAATCCATCTAGTATTTTTTCCATGCATGTTATGATAGTGCTTGACCATCAATCATAAGACCATGGAGGGTGGTGGGGGCAAAATCTCTAAGGGCGAAATGCCTGTTCACGATTCATTTGTTCCTCTTTAAGAACTTTAAGAAGACATGCTGTTGCGGAAATTGCAGTTTGTATCCATGTGCATGGCATGTTCAACAGGCGGAATGATTGTGGATGCAGGTTGACTCAGAATGCGATGAGGAAGTGGTTGTGATCCATCCCCCAGACCCTCTAACCATTATCCCGTGCCCCTCCCCCACCCCAGAATTCACCCCGGCGCACCCCACAGTTCTGTGTTTTTGAACTTGTCTTATCCCCACACAGCCCTGGAGGACCACGACAGTGCAGTGGACGATCGGGACAGTGACTACCGCAGCGAGACTAGCAACAGCCTGCCCCCGCGGTACCATACCACAGCCCAGCCGAACTCCTCCCTGCACCAGTACCCCATGGGCCCCCACCTGCAGCACCAAGCTGACTCGCGAGAGTCCTACACGGACTCCATGCAGAGCTATGACCTGGACTACCGGGAAAACAGGGGCACCAGGTACACATACGCGCATGTATACACACACACACGAACACACACACAGATACAGGTGCTCAAACATACAAACCTAGTTTGCTAGTTCAGACTGACTCACAAACACACTTGCAGCTTTGCGTGAAAGAAAAGGGGTTCTGCAAGGTCAGGTGGCTCTAACTCATGCCTGTCCCCACAACCCTTACTGTCGCCACATACCCAGACTGTCCCCACAACCCGGACTGTCCCCACATACCCAGACTGTCCCCACATACCCAGACTGTCCCCACAACCCGGACTGTCCCCACATACCCGGACTGTCCCCACATACCCGGACTGTCCCCACATACCCGGACTGTCCCCACATACCCAGACTGTCCCCACATACCCGGACTGTCCCCACATACCCGGACTGTCTGCCACATACCCGGACTGTCCCCACATACCCAGACTGTCCCCACATACCCGGACTGTCCCCACATACCCGGACTGTCTGCCACATACCCGGACTGTCGCCACAACCCAGACTGTCTGCCACATACCCAGACTGTCCCCACATACCCGGACTGTCCCCACATACCCGGACTGTCCCCACATACCCAGACTGTCCCCACATACCCGGACTGTCCCCACATACCCGGACTGTCCCCACATACCCAGACTGTCGCCACAACCCGGACTGTCTGCCACATACCCAGACTGTCCCCACAACCCGGACTGTCCCCACATACCCGGACTGTCCCCACATACCTGGACTGTCCCCACATACCCGGACTGTCCCCACATACCCGGACTGTCCCCACATACCCGGACTGTCGCCACATACCCGGACTGTCGCCACATACCCTTTTGATGTTTCGGATGACACAGCAGTCTTGAAATAAAGCTCCTAGGAGCCTTTATTCGTTTTCAGAAAGCGAGTGCCCAGTTCATGTACAGGCTTTAGATGGGTTTAGCCACGGATATTTTGCAGAGTCTCCCTCGTGAGGCACTACGGAAGTGAGCGATGGATTATTTGCTCCCTTTTGGAAGGCTCGGGTGAAGGGGCTTCTACAAAGTACTGAATTAAACATCTGAACACTTGAGGAATGAGAGATTTCAGTTTTTGATTTTTAATATATTTGCCAAAGAAAAGCTAAGTTTTCTCTTTGTCATTATGGGTTATTGAATGTAGATTTCATTTTAAATTAAGTGTGCAAAAAGTGAAGAGGCCTGAATACTTCCTGAAGCCACTTTAAATGTGAAACTCTAATCAGGATCTGGCATAAAATCCAGTATAATGAGTGGTACTGTATAAGACTGTGGTTCTGAACCCTGCACCTTCAATACTCTGCCCCCCTTTAAACAATGACTATTAAGAGCAATTAAAAAATCTATGTACTGCAGTACTGTATATTGTTAGAAAAATCATTATATCAACATGTTACATTTAAGTAGAAGTGGTAATGCAATTTCCATGTATTCGGACATGCACGCACACACACACACTCAAATAACCTCGGACCACTCCCCCTTGCTACATTGTTCATTATCCTGTTTGCATGAGATTAATTTGTCTTTATTATCATGTGCCTTATGTCCAAAAGCATTCTCTTTTTTCCAATGAATCCATTTGCTTTTCTGCATTTCTTTGTCTCTTTTTCTGTTTTCTTTTCTTTACCCATTTTCTATCCCTCATGCTGTTTCACAAAAATTTTCATCCAAATAAGATCCCCAAACCACAGAGGAAGGGTCAGAATTATTCCTGTAGATTCAGGTATGGGTGTGGAAGACTGGGAGAGCAAATATAAAGTACAGGGCAGGAGCACGCTGAGTGACTTCCTGGACAAGGAGGAAGAGCAGTGGGAAGATGACGATGAGAACAAGAGCATGATAATCCGCATGGCCCAAGCCTGCCGTGAGTCATCAGGGAGTCGTTTCTACGATGCCATGCAAATGAAGTCTGTTCCTCCCGCCTCGTACCCGGCAGAGTACGACACCATAGACCGGCGTCGGAGGAGGAAGTTGCGCAACCACGTTGGGGACGACCGACTGGCCTATCAGGGCCAGGGAAGGACGCGAGATGAACCCCCGGACATCTTGAGCATGCCCTCTGTCCAGCTCCTCCGTCACAAGCGGGGGGAGCGGGTGCTCCGGCAGGTCGCGGAGATGGAGGAGGAGGAAGAGCAGATGACGCCGTGTTTGCGACCGTACAAGAACGGCCTGCTCTATAAGACCAGGATGTGGGCCAAGAATAAGCTTGAGAACACTCTGGAAAATTACCTGGCATACCAGGAGGAGGAGGCCGCCAGGCTCCGGGCGAGCCTGGAGTCGGATTCTGAGGGCTCAGAGGAGTTGCGGTACTCCATAGGATCCGAAGAGGAGCTGGAGGAGATCGCCTCTTTAGCAGAGGCTATGAATACTGAGGACGAGAGGTACTATAGCGAAAGCCCATATGTTTCTTCACATGGGGCTCACATAGACAAGCTTCAAGGATACCGGGATAAGAAACTAAGCAAAGGGAAAATTGGATGTTGGGTACCAGAGGCTATGCTTTCTCCAGTCGAGGAGCCCATTGATGAATATGTGGATCCTATGGATGAGCTGCAGTGTCTGGTAGAGACCGTTTCTGAATACCTGGCTGAGAAAGAGGAGGAGATCAGCAAGTATGGGTCCCTTCCCAAGTCAAACAAGTCAAGGTTGTCGTCTCAGGGCAGCACGAGAACAGACTCCACTGGCGATGAGCATAGCATCGCCTCAAAGCAGACCAAGGAGGAGTCGGCACCCGAGGCTATAGGGTCAAAATGTAATGTCCCAGCTGAACAAGGAATTTCAGGGGTTAAGAGTGCCATGAGCTCTTTGTTTAGCTCCTTCACTGAAAAAGTTAGCTCAGGTTCCAAACAGCCTCCCGAATCCACCGAGGGTGTGGCCCCAGGGGAATCTGGAATCTCCAAATTGCTGTCCTTCATTCCCAAGTCGACAAGTCCCACTCCAGTGGCCGTGGTGCCCCCTGCCCAGGAGCCTGCACCAGACAAAAAGTTTTCCCTTCAATCTATTCTGCCTTTCCAGTCACATGATGGCAAAGATACTGGAAACAAGGCATCGGATGCAAGCCAGGAAGCTAAGCCTGACAACGATCCTGTCACCAGAGAGAAAGCCCATCAATGTTCTGAAAACCAACCATCTTCAATTGTAAATTCTATGTTTGGAAAAATAAACCCCTTAAGGTTTTTCTCGGGTGATGATATAGCAAGCTCCACAGAACATGACAAATCCCCAGGCAGGAGTGGATCTCGAGAGGAATCTGTAGATCAGGCAAAAAGTGATGGAAGCTTCACTGAGGTTAAGCCTGTAGGAACAGGCTTAACACAGACGAGGCAAGATTTTGCCTCAGTAGGCAGTGAGAGGAGGCTACAGAAAACAGAAAGTCAGTCTTGTGATCTACAAAATACTAGTGTACAGCAGAATCCAATGCAGGGAAAGTCAGAAATGAAGAATGCTCCTTCCGATAGCCAAGCTAAAGTGGATGGGGTAAATGCAGGTCCAACAGAGGATAGTGGGTTCTTTAGCCCCTTCAAGAAGTCCATCAGCTCACTGATTTCACCTACACCTTCTGAAAGCCCCACTAAACAGACCTCATCTACCTCCTATCTGGGTACTGTATTTAGATCAACAGAGAACATTCAACCTGAAACTGCTGAAGAGTCATTCTCTCTGGGTGTCAAGTTTAAACTACCATTTTTGTCCAATGAAAATGTCTCTGCTCCACAACCAGAAAAATCAGAAGGTGGTATATTTTCTGGCCTCCGTAAATTTGCCTCTGGTGAAGACATCAGCTTGTCTAAAAATACTCAGCAAGATTCTGGGAAAAACGAAAGTGGAGTCCCACAAGGACCAAAGCCCTCTGTAAACCCTCAGCTTTCTAAAGTGAATCAGATGAACCGTACTGCTCTCCTTGAAACACAACCTAAAGCAAATGCAGAAACAGGTTGGTTTTCTAACCTCTTCAAGATGGCTTCAAATGAGGATGTATGTGCACCACCTCAAAGTCAGCAACAGGCAAAACCACCTGGCACCTGTGCCCCATCCAGTTTGGCAATCTCAACTCAACTCAAAATTACCCCTGGCCATCTGCAGCAGGCTCAACAGCAACAGCCACAGCCTCAACAGAGAGGGCAGGAGATTTCAGCATTGTTAAGCCAAATCCAGCAGACCCCCTCAAATGTTCAGCAAGCACAAAGTAGTTGTACGCATGAGTCGGCTGTCAGTCAAAATGCTACTCAACAAGGTACACCAGCTCCGCAGACAGGGGGGTTCCTCTCTGGTTTGCTTAGATTTGGTTCCTCTGATAATGTGTCAAGGACCAGCCCACCCCCTCCTACACAGCAGCAGCCAACACCTGGTGAGCAGGATTATCAGGCACAAAAAAACATGCAGCAATTGTCACGTCAGAATCAGAATCGACCTCAACGATCCGCAACACCCCCAACTCAATCAGGTGGTTTTTTCTCTGGATTATTTAAGTTTGCTTCATTAGAGAATTTATCTTCTAACGGCCCACCTCCTCCACATCAGTCTCAGCCACAGTCACAGCAGGGCCCTCCAGGCAATGAGCTTCCTCAACATCCAATTAACAGGCTTAATATGCCCAACCAAATTCAGAATCAACCTCCTCAACCACCTACTCAGCAACCAGGATTCCTATCTGGCCTGTTTAAATTTGCCTCCTTGGAAAAGGTTTCTGCTAATCACCCCCCTACGTCCCTGCAAAATGTTTCCCAACCGCTACAGCCACTGCCTGATGATAAAAACCTGCCAAAATTGCCTAGGCAAAATCAGAATCCCCTTCAGCAAGCACCATGTCAACAAGGAGGACTCCTGTCTGGCCTCTTTAGCTTAGCATCTTCGGACAGTGTTTCTGCTAATCAGTCCACGACATCTCAATCCGAACCAATTCTGCAAGGCAGTCAACCAAATCAGCAGCAACTGAAAATGTATGCCAGTATGCCAGGGCAAAGTCAGGTTCATCCACCATGTCATGCAGAAGAACCCAGTCAAAGAGGTTTGATAACAGGACTTTATAAATCTGGTTCCCTTGACAGTCCATATCATCAACAACAGATACCACTAACTAGTCCACATCAAGTTGGCCAACAGGTGGGAAAAGGTCAAAATGTTACTGGCCCAAATCAGGTTCCTCCAGAGGAAAATTATACAGTAGATCAACCAGCAGGCTTACTATCTGGATTGTTTAACAAGCTTCGATCATCTTCAGAGGACCTAGCAGCAAAAAAACAGGACCCTGTTACCAATTTACACCAGCAGCATATTCATTCAAGTAACCTGCCTGGTCATGGAGTTCATAAAACACAGACTCATCAGATCCTAAATCCACAATTATCTCATGAACAAGGGTCAGAGAAAGACCACAACCCACCTGCTCAGCAAGGCTTCTTCTCTGGACTATTCAGTAGAAACTCAGTGGAAGACAAGTCATCTAAAACAGGGGAGCAGGCTCCCCTTGTACAGCAGAACAAGGAACACTCCCCAAGCTTGCTATCTAGTATTTTCAAAACAGGATCCACTGGAGGTTCTCAAGAACCCAGAACTGAACCTGAGAAGAAAGGGGGTGCTGGAATTGGAAAGCAAGATGTGCCGGTGTCCTGTAGTACAGAAAGCATTGACTTGAGGACTTCTGCAACTTTCACCAGATTACAAAATAATCAGACAATCTGTTCACTGAATAGCACTGGTCATCTTGATTCTTACTACCAACATCAGCAAAACCAGCAAAATACTTATAGAATTGAAAAACGGTATTCCTTAGAACATAAGTATCCTGCCATAATGTCCTCTCAACAATGCCTACAAGAGGAAATGCCATCATCATCTTTGCAGCATAGGGCAAATGATAATGAATGTTATGCACAGAACTGGACTGAAGAATCTGTACTGTGGCAGCACGTCAACAACAACAATGTTTTTAATGAATTTGTAGATCAAGCACATGATTATTATCAAGAAAATCTGGAATACAGACAGCCACCTGATGGGGCATCGATACAAGAAGTTCCCCTATCCTGGGGGACTGTCAAAATGGACATCAATCAGCACATCGTTCCCTCACTGCCCTGGGAGCAAAATGTGGATTGCCCAGATAGGAATACATATCAGTCTGGAACATCAAGTTACAAGACACCAAGCAATGGCTCATATCAGAACGGTAGCAAACGTTTATGGAATAGTTATGATCAACTACAAGATCAGTATCATGTAAAAGGCAAAGGCTATCAAGATCAGTGGATAGCAGATGATTGTGTATTGAACTTGTGTACTAAAGGAAATGTGAGATACAGCAGCTGGCACTCTATGGATGAAAGCAGTAACTATAACCTGCATGGTGTCTCGTGCTTTGAAGGCAATTCTGAGGGGAGGAAACCCAGATCTTTGGAGTCCCACAAGATCCCATTTTATTTCAGAGGCATGCAAGATAGTATGAAACAACTTGCAGCATATAGTTACCAATCAGATATGAATAATGCTATAGACTTGAGTAGCTCTCCCAGAGGTTACAGAGACTTGGAGGATTATACCTATATTGAGGAGTCAGAGTGGTACCAGCAATGGCTCTCACTCTTGGAACAAGGAATGTGGTGGCCATCTGAAGATGGTGATTGTGGATATTTTGTATATTCTGATGAGGAATATATTTATGCCTTGCTGACTGATAGAGCTGGGCAGAATGTTTACACCTACACTCCTGAAGATGAACCCTGGGGATATGGACAAGTCTCTGAAGACCTCCCTTTTGCATGGTTGCAAAATGAGTTAGTTAGTGTGTGTGGTTTCAAAATTCCTCTTTACAATGAAGATGAGCTTTTCTGGTTCCCAGGGCAAGACATGGGAAGTGCCCAGCTCCTTAATGCACCTCTTGACCTCACTGAAGTTTTCAGGAAAGGGAATCAAATTATGAACATGAATTTAGAGAGTTTCTCTCAGATGTTTGAGGATGCAATTCTTGCACAAAGAAATGAACCTCTGAACTTCTCCACATGCAAACTAAACAAATTCAGAATGGAAACAAGGCAACAGTGCCAGACAAACTATTCTTATCCAGATCCATATTCAGAAGCAATTGATCTGTCACTATGGAAAGAAAATGTTGGAAGCCCTTACTGGAATAATCAAGAAATTAAAGAACTTCTTTCTCAGAAAGTTTCTGTCTCACACTCAGCTACCACTGCTGACCCTACTTCTCAATCCTTTTACAGTGGTTTCCTCCCTTGGCAGAGGCAGCGGTCAACTTCTGAGATTAAGGTGAAACATATTGATGATGTATCACATGATGAGTGGTGTAGGATAACTCATTCAACTGATCAACAGCAGATGCAGCCAGCCCAGCGAATCTCTTCCTTCTTCTCAGCTATTGGAGATTTAGTTAAAACTCAAGATACTGAACTGAACAAAGGTGCAACTGCCCCTGAGCTTTCTACAGCTTCAAGTCCACCTGTGTCTTCCAGAAAGCCTCCACATGTCCCTCATGGTGGTAGCCAGATCCAAAAAGAAAAAATTAAAGAACAATCCCACGAAGATCCTCCAGTGGACAATCAGGCAAAGAACATTCTGTCCTCAAGCTTGCAGAGTTTGAAGTCAAAGCTCATGAAGGACGAGACTCCTATGCCACCGACTCTGCCTCAGACTACAGGGCTACAGATGACAAAGTCAGCATCAAGCAAACCAAGCAAAATTTTGCCGACACCTCCCACCACAGGATCAAATGCAAATGCCTTCAGTCATGCTTCTGTACAGAGTGAACAATCTCCTCCCTCTCGACAGAGAAATAAGCTTTCACGGCAACCTACCTTGTCATCTCAGTGTAGCATGCCGACAATATCCACTGTACCCCCTAATCACCTGGCTAAGAAACCAGTTGAGCAGGACTCACTTTCTAGAAGCTTGTTAAACATGTCTAGTAAGTCTGACATGCTCCATCAACCAGTTCAAATAACAACAGAGAAACAAGAGGCTAGTGGATTCTTAAGCTTCTTCAAGTCAGCAGTGGGGATTGATGAACCAAAACCAGAACATCCTAAACCCAATGAACCTCGGGTAAAACCACTAGAGAAGAGTGGAGCTGCTTCTGCTGCTTCCAATGCAACCACAAACAAAGAGGGGACAGGGATATCAAACCTATTTGGGTCAATCTCAGACTTCTTTAATGTCGAGCCGCCTCCTTCTCAGTCTGCAAAATCGCCACAGTCACAGTCACAATCTACAACTTCACAGAAGCTACAGCAAGGGTCCAGCATGAGAGACATTAATAAAGGCACACATGGTGCTGAGCCTAATACGCCACGAATGTCTTCAAGGCCCAAGGGTCTTCTGAAGCAGCAAACCATGCAGAGTTTTGGGGAAAGTAGCCAACCTGAAAGTGGTGTATCACAGTCAAGCCAACCTCATGTGCCAGGCAAAAGCATGTCTCAGATATTCCCTACCAATTCCAGTGTTGGCCCTGCTCCAGGTAGATCTCAAACAATGCCTCCAACTGCGCCAACTACACAGGAACCTCCTCCCAAACAGACCGGTAGCTTATTTGGCTTTTCAGTTGTGGACATGCTGTCTGGAACCTCAGCCACAAAAGAGGAACCACAAGGCAAAGGTCTGCTGTCAATGTTTACTGGACCTAGCCCTCAGCAGACTCAGTCCCAATCTGGATCTGTTCTTGGTGGCATTCTTTCTGGAACCTCTCAATCTAAAGACACCCCTGGCAAGGGGATATTTTCGGTGTTTAGTGGGCCAAGTCCGCAGACATCCCCCTCACAACCAGGGTCCACCCCTGAACCCACCAAGCCAGGAACAACCCCTCCAACAGAGGTATCAGTCAAAGGCTTATTTTCATTATTAACTGGGCCTAGCCCCCCACAAAAACCACCGCAATCAGGGTCCACTCCTGAACCTCCTCCAGGCACTGCCCTGCCTCAAGACCCTCCAGACAGAGGTTTATTTTCGATGTTCAGTGGGCCTAGCTCCCAGCAGCCCTCATCCGAAAAAACATCTCTTCTTAGTGGCATACTCTCTGGGCCAACTGGCCCCAAAGACGGTCCTAGCACTTTGTTATCTAAGTTCTCTGGACCTACTCCCCAACAAGTCTCACCACAGAATACTCAAACCCCTGAAGCCACTGTTACAGAGCTAGATGTTTCTATAGAGGTCTCTCAGGGTAAAGGAGATACATCTATTTCAGGTATACCCAGTTCCGAGCCTGAAACACACCAAGAAGCATCAGCCCCTGATGCTTTACCGTCGAGAGCTGCACCACAAAAAGAGGCATTAAACACAGGCTTATTTTCAATGTTTACTGGACCCAGTCCCCAGCAACCGACATCTCAGACTGGATCATTTCTGGATGGCATTCTCTCTGGATCCTCTGGATCAAAAGAAGCTCCTGGTAAAGGCCTATTTTCTATGTTCAGTGGGCCTAGTACCCATGCAGCTCCAAATCAAACAGGTCCCAAAGAACCTCCAGGTACAGGGCTATTTTCCATGTTTGGTGGACCAAGTCCAGCCCAAGCTCCCTCTCAGACTGGATCAATTTTAGGAGGCATTTTCTCTGGGACGTCTGCAACCAAAGAAACCCCTGGAACGGGTTTATTTTCCATGTTCAGTGGACCTAGTCCCCAGCCTAGTCCTAATCAAATTGGACCAAGAGCTAAACCACCTGAGGATGCCAGTGGTTTCAAACTTCCATCTTTGTTCTCACTTAGTGGTGTTCCTGGGGAGAACAAATCCAAAGTCTGTGGTATTAGCACTGAAAATACATCCCTTGTGGATGGGAAACTACCTCAGGCCACAACAAGTGTGAAAGACACCTCTCCACAGGATATCACAAAAATGAGTGTATCTGACCGCTCTTCCACTGATGACGCTAACAAGGATGAAGAACAAGGGGACACCATTGTTTTGCATAAGGCAGTTGTTCTGTCTCAAGCGCCTAGGCAACTTGACAGCTATTCCCAACACAAAGAATTAGTGTCTCTTGTTGATAAAGAGGCTGCTCTAGGCAGTGAGCTGATAAAGCCCCCAGCATCCTCAGAGACTATTCAGATTACAGCAGCTGAACAACCCACAAATGCAGAACTACCTATGCCAAAACAACAAACTCCAGTAGCAGAGCAGACTGTCTTTCAGGCTGAACCACAGCTCAAACCAGGAGACACAAAATCTCTAGACCAATCCAAAGTTGCTGGTATTGGTGAACCACAGAAAGTTCTAGAGGCAGAAAAGTCGGTTCTAGACTCTTCAGCTGATATGCTCTCTGGTTTCATGTCCAAGATGTTTTCTGGACCAAGTGGCCCCTCCAAACCCACTGCTAGCATTTTCCCACCCACTCAATTTTTTAAGTCCTCACCCACCCCTACTCCTCAGTCTCAGCAGAAGGGCTCCTTCTTCACTCTTCCTGGCAGCCTCCCGACAGAGTCTTTGAAAGCCGACCTCTTTGGAATTTTTAAAGCACCAGAACCACCAAAACCAGCAGCAAGACAACAACCATCCTCTATACCCACGCCCCAGTCTAGCGTCAAAGATGTAAAACCAGTTAGTGTGCAAAATGTATATGAAGCTATGCCTGGAAGTGCCGAATCACTCCCACCGCAACCAGGGGTTGTGGATAAAAATCAGGCAATCCCAGCCGCACATGCTCTGGCTGAAGCCTTACCAAGTGAAGTTGTACCTGGAAAAGACATTGAAGTATCTCAACCAACAGAAGAAACAGACCGATCACTTTATGTTAAAGAAATTGAAACAAGTCAGCCTACCGATGCTACTGAGAAGGTGAAAGGTATCTCCCCTGAGGCAAAAATTGTTGGTGAAAAATCAGGTATAATCATTGAAGAAATTGAGTGCAAGGGTTCAGAAAAAGCTGGAGCACCACTGGAGAATTCTGAGAAGCTCCTTCCAGCAGATAAACAGCCTCAAAATGCAGATTGTCCTCCTGCGAAGTCCCTGTTTGACATTCCTGGCTTATCTGCCCCTAAACTTAGCTTTATGTCTGCATCTGGTGATGGAGGGCCTTCTTTCAGCTCCATCTTCTCCTCTCCACCTCAAATGCCTCAAGTAGATGAAGGAGGCCTCCTCTCTGGGTTCAAAGCCTTCTCCTCCAGCCTATTTCAGGAGGAAAAGCCTGTTGCAGCTGCTTCAATGTTCGGAAAGAAACTAGGCTTCCCTTGGTCAAAGGACACCCCTGAACCAACTAAACCTCAAGAACCCCCAGTCATCACTAGCCAACCCAAATCCATAGATGCCAGTGAAGCTGAGAAACCCAAGTCAGAGTTAGATGAAAGCAGCCAAATTAGCTGTGAGGTTAAGGAACCAGCTGACGTAATGCTAAAAGAGGCTCAACATTTAGGCCAGGGCCAGGAAAGCACTGCCCTCCCCCAGCATGGAACAGGATGTCCCGCAGACAGCGTAGCCAAACCCCAGGTACATATCTCTCCATCCGAGTCAGCCCAGCTGCTCTCCCAGGCCCAAAATGGGAAGGATACCCTTTCCGATCCCTCATCTTCTGCAGATCCCACCTTAGGACTGCTAGAGGACAACCACTTGAAGAAGGACCTTTTGAGTGCAAAAAGGCCAGTAGGAGCATAATAAATGGCTGTGCCAAAACCATTTATAATGCATTGCTGTTAGTTTTGCCATATAAAAGATAGTGACTGCCCCTCTCTTTAGAATTGATACCTCCTCTCTTGATCTTGTTCTTGTGCCTCCCCTTATTTTTCCATGTTCTAGCTATTTGTATGTGGTAGTTGTTACTTAGTTACTTATGTTCTGTGTTGTGCACATTATATTATGTTAAGTGTTAAGTGTGTTTTGTTTGTGTGATACTAACACACGGTTGTCAAAGCTGTTTTGGAGCGGATTCTTTCATTATAAAAGCATCTAGAGGAGTAAAATCTACATTAAAAAATGTAGACTTATTTTTAATAAGATTCATTGCTGGATCTGGGTCAGTTGCATAGTTGAAAAACATTCCTGCTGATCTGAGAAACATGAAATAACACTGGGCCTCATGCAAGAACCACTTGTATGTGCGATTTAAGGAACCATGGCAAATTCACCGATGTCATTCACGAAAAATGTAAGATAAATGTATAAGAATACGAAAATGTTCTTGCATGAGGCCCATTGTTTGGAATTTTGGTGAAAGTAAAGGTTTCTTTAAAATTGTCAGTAATTTGCATAGTTACACTGGTATTTAAAGAGAGACATTTTTTTTCAAATAGCTAGGTACACTCACTGAGCACTTTATTAGGAACATCTGTACACCAACTTAATCATGCAATTATCTAATTAGCCAATCATGTTGCAGTAGTGCAATGCATAAAATTATGCAGATACAGGTCAGGAGCTTCAGTTAATGTTCACATCAACCATCAGAATTGGGAAAAATGTGAGCGGACTGGATTCACAAAGACACACATGTAATACATGTAATACAAATGGCTAGTTAAGTGATTTAAATTACAAATACCCAAAACTAGTGAATGTTAGTTTGTTAGTTTGACAAACATATTAGTGTGTTAGTATAATTAGTACTGTGCAACTTCTATGTAAGTTGTGATTAGTATCTTAGTGCTATGTACAAACATGAAATGGAGAGAAACGCAGGAAGTAAGGAATGCAAGATTGGAAGAAAGATTGAACCCCGGAACTACCGTAAACACCCGAATAGTGGGGCACGCAGACAAGGGAGTGACTGGGCTAGTAAACATTCAGACTCAGACATCACAGGGGAAGACGAGTGCAAAGACTAATGAATATAAACAGAACACCAGACATGAATATGAAAAATAATAAATTACAAGAATAATGATAATAAACAATGATAAACTAACACACAGAACACAGGAACATAACATGATCTCTCACAACAGTCTCTAGAGTTTGCAGAGAATGGTGCGAAAAACCAAAAAACATTGAGCAAGCAGCGGTGCTGCGGGCAGAAATGCCTTATTAATGAGAGAGGTCCAAGAATAATGGCCTGACTGGTCAAAGCTGACAGGAAGGTGACAGTAACGCAAATGACCACACATTACAACAGTGGTATGCAGAAGAGCATCTCTGAACATCAAACCGCTAAGTGGATAGGTTACAGCAATAGAAGACTGCTAACAAATACCTAATAAAGTGTTCACTGACCCAGGGTCAGGTCTCTTCCTTGCAGTCTCAGGTTTTGACGCTGGTCTCTTCTCTCACCCCAGCCCGGTGAACAGCAGTCGCTTTGGGTCCTCGGGGAACCTGAGCCAGGCTAGCTCTCAGCTGAGCGAGACGGGGCCGGACAGTGCTGCAGGCTCCGAGCTGGAGGAACGCCGCGACCAGGAGTCCTACCACTCCTACCACAGCACTGGCAGCTACAGGCCTGCCAATGGGCACGCTGCATGGGACCAGGAGGAGGGCAGCAAGCCCTCCACGGAGCCCGGCAAGGCCGTAAATGGCACCCTGCAGACGGACAGGATCTCCCCAGTGCAGCCCCCGTTGCCTCAGGAGAAGTTTGAGAAACCTGCCATAAGGTACACAATCTGACCATGGTCCAGATTTGGTGTCAGTTTCATTTCGATGTACGCTTTAAGGTGTGAGATCACAGATATATAATTATAATGTTCTTAACTCTGCCTCACAGTTTCTTTGAAGGTGGACCACCGCCCTTTCCCCCTTCGAGAGTGCGCTGGCTGAAGGCCATCAACAAAGTCCGGGTCCAGCTGCAGGAGGTAGGGACTGCACCACCTCCTCAGGTTCCTCCTGTAACCCCACCTCTCTGCACCACTCTCTCTGTCCACTGCTCTCTCTGTCTACTGCTCTCTATGTCCACCGCCCTCTCTGTCCACTCTCTCTATCCACCGCCCTGGGTTGGTTGAGTTTTACCACATGCTGCCTCATGTCTCTCATGTTGATTTTCTCTTAGTGAAAGCCTGCCGCTGGCATTAATTGTCTTGTTTCATTAAGTCTCTGGACTGACCATTGGAAAGAATGTTTGATTAAAGGAATATTGGCCATATGTGTGCTGCGATATATACACTGGATGTGCAGATAAGACTCCTGGTGTTGAAGAAGGCAGTAAATTTACTGTGTGCTTTTTGAAATATGATGAAGTTAATTTCATTTCACACATGCCTGTTCTCCTGAGTATATATTATTGACACAAAGCTGTGAGTGAATTGAAATGCCTGGTTCTCAAATTATGCTGTGCGCCAACTGATGTGTTTTTCTGCTGTCGCCCGAGAGAAAGATATCTCTCCAACTGAGCAAAGATTAAGATGTTCTGGGAAAACAATGGCATTCATGCCGAGGCTTCTGGGAGCTTCTTTATTGTACTAAAGTAGAAGGCCGGGGATGAGAAAATCTAAACTAACGACGCAGCGGAGGGGCTTAAAGTTGCGTTGTTTAAGGTGTACACTGCTTTTAAGCTCTCTGTATGCATAGTGCCTACTCTGAGTAACAATGTGCAGGAATATTTTATGGAAGTACGGTTAGGAGAGGAAAGCACACTACTTCAGCTATTGTACTCATGCAAATCAGCAAAATGAAATGTCCCTGGTAATGTAATCAACCCGTAAATTAGTCATATACATTTCATCTGATTTGCTTTAACTTTGTAATTCTCGGTGCCAGAAATGAAGTCCGTGCTGTTACAGAGCAGTGGGGAGAAGTGCCTTGGGTCATTGTCATTGGTTCAATCACATTTTTCCATTATACACTTCAATGAGGCTCATAATTCACTGTGCTTTGCAGAGGCAGATATGCCTGAGAGTTCTATGTTGTACTCTCTCCCGTTTCTACAATGACCTCACCCCCTAACTGATCTGCTAACCCCCTTGCTGTGGCCCACATATATGCATTTGTTTAGCTTTTATCCTGCAAATGTTTCATCACTGTTACCAAAATATCCTCTGGCCTTTGAGAATGGGTAAAACCGATTCACATTATTTTCATGGGGTATATTTATAAAACTACTACATATACAGTGTATATCTTTATGGTCACTTGCTGTAAACCACCAATTGCCCAGAAAAACTGGTACCTGAACTTTATAAACAATATAATTGTTTATATATCGATTCCCAGGTAGGACACTGCCTGGATAAATGGATACTATGTAAAAATTCTATTTGTTTTTATAACATCAGGAACTGGTGGGTTTAATGCTTTTTAGATCCATAGATTACAGTGCAATAATGAATCACCACTCCTGTCTGGCATCATGTAAACAGGCAATAGTATGAAGAAGCTGGTGACCGGAGTAGTCCCCCCCCCTGAATCTCCCCTCCCCCACCATCCTGATTACCCGCCACAGTCTGCAGTTCTGTGCCTGTGAGAGAGGGCCTCGTTCCACACAAATTCCACATTCTAGGGCTGTTTGTCTGATTGGTCCACATCATTCCCTCCGGCTTCTACTCCTAGAGTTCCTTCGGCAGGCTTGTTATTCAAGGTACTTTGTCTGAACGAGCGGCTCTCACATGCGATAGCTGATTACTGACCGCTGGGGCAGTAGTTTGGCAGACCGTGTTGTTTTCTCTCAGCTTAATCATTGCTCTTCCTAAAGCAGAGGTCCAGGCCTCTGTTCCCATAGGTATGTGTAAAGGTTTTTGCATTCTACCTGTTACCCTAGCTAAATTAAGCAGGGTTGTAGAGTATAATGGGTAAGGAACTAGGCTTATATCTTCACAGTTGCAGGTTAGATTCCCAGGTAAGACACTGCTGTTGTACCCATGATCAAGGTAGTTATTACTGAATTGCTTCAATATTTGCTTTATACATCAAGCTGTATAAAAAAGAAAATGATATGCTGAAAGTTGTGTCGCTCTGGATAAGAGCTTTTGCTAAATGCCTGTAATGTAAATGTAATGTAAGTAGCTGTACACATCAATTCACAGACAAGACAGTTCACGATGGCTCACTCAGATGTTAGAGTTCTAATATTTCATTTATTTCGTGAACTTATCATGAAACAAGGCAAGGAGGTCAGATCACCAAAATGATTGATCCTAATCAAATAATAAACAGCACAGTCCTTCTGCATCCCTGGCCTATATTAAGAATAGTTTATACTAAGAGATTTCATATTTAAAACTTTCAAAAAACCCTCTGCATTTAACCGATCAGTTTAATAACTATGGTGCTTATGCTTATACTGGCTGCAGTTGCGGCTTCATGTTCATGTTGCTGGCCTGTCCTAACTCACACTTTGATGTCCTCTCTTTTTAAAATGGAAGGTATATCAAGGCTCGGGTGGAAAATTGGGTGGGATTTATTGTGTTAGCCTGGGGAGTGTTGGTGCTGGGAAGGTCCATGTCCTCAGAGATCCAGGTTCTAGGCTGCTGAGGGCGTTAACCATGACCATTAGCTTGTAAGACACCACTTTGTACGAGGTGATGTGTTCTGCAGTCGGAAGCAGCTCAGGGCTCTCAATTTCTCATGACACCGTGAGCCTAATATCCCCACATCCCCGTGGCTCAGCTACCACCTCTACAAGCACAGGAATAAGTCTGAGCTTCACTGGAAAATGTGGAAAATCCATGTCAGTTAGTCTGGCAGGGGCTAATGCCTCGACTCAAGAGTGGTGAAAAACTCATCCTTAACAGCAAATGTAAGCTAATTTCTTGATATCTGAATTTGTGTTGCCATTTGTAAGCCTTTTGATTTGGGGGGGGTGGGGGTGGAGGCAGGCAAAACAACCTGATGTTTTGCTGCAACAATCTAGGATCAGGTGACCAGGCAGCTGCCACTAATCGAGCAATGACAGGCTTAGTTTGACAGTTGAATCTTCTTAGATAAGCATGTGTGTGGAACATTTATCGTGTTGGTAAGGGAAATGTTATTTCGTGTGGAATATTTCTCCTGGCTGAAAGTAGATAATCTGTTGGGAAACCATCTTGGCTTCGTCATTTACGGCATAAGGATTACAGTAAACATTAAGAACGATATCTATATTTTTATTCTTAATATGCAATAACAACTACATATACCCCTAGTTAGCACTTTATTAGGTATTTATTAGACTCAAGTTTTCTGCTGCTACAGCCTATCCACTTTGAGAGGGGTGCGTGGGGGGTTGGACCCAAAATGCACGACTCAGACAATAGGGATGTAATAAAGTCCCGTCAGGGCTTTATTCAGGGAATGTTCAGTGAGCGTAGTCAAAAAACAAGCAATGGTCATACATGTGAAATCCAGCCAAAACCAAAGTACAGTACCGAGGGAGAAGGCAGTCTCGTAATCGGTACACCATGCAAAAAGTCCAGTAACCAGGAAAGCTGTCAGCGGGGCAGAAGTACAGGCGGACCGTAGGCAGGCTTGGGGTCGATGACGGCGCAAGAGTCAAGACTGAAGGCAAAGTTGTGGTACAGGCAGGCAATGGTCAACAAAACAGAAGTCAATAATCTTTGGTAAATAAACAGGCTTGGATCATAACGGGTAGACAATGGCTTGACAAAACCGCTAAAAAGTGCACTGACAAACAGGCAACGATTTTGCAAAGACTTGACATGAAACTGAGCTTATATGCAGGTGTAGACAGGTGTAGACAATTAGCTTGAGAGTAGCATGAGAATGGAAATCAGATGTGGAGGATTGACAAGTTAACAAGATAAGAGAGAAAAAGCATGAATGCAAGGTTTGCAGAAAGACACGAAAAAGTGTATGCTAAACAATGAACAGAACGACATAACATGAAACAACTTAAATCGTGATGTAAGTTTGCAAACTGTGACATGAATAAATTATATAACGTGACAAGGCAAGACTAAGAAATAAATCGTAACAAGAACTAAACATGAAACATAACATACATGAAAATGAAATGTAACAAGAAATAAAGCATAACAACATGGCGAGACTAGACTAACATAATACGTGACATGACAATAATGTAACTAAGACAATAACTAAACATGAAACATGACGTGACAAACATGAAACGTGACACGTGAGGTTTGACGTGTTACGTGTTCAGAGATGCTCTTCTGCATATCACTGTTGTAGTGTGGTTATTTGCATTACTGTCACCTTCCTGTCAGCTTTGACCTTTCTGGCCCTTCTCCTCTCTCATCACGTCTCTCATTAACTAGGCATTTCTGCCCGCAGAACCTGCTGCACACTGTTTTTCGCACCATTCTCTGCAAACTCTAGAGACTGTGAAAATCTTAGGAGATCAGCAGTTTATGAGATACTCAAACCACCCTGCCTGGCACCAACAATAATTCCATGGTCAAACTGACTTAGATCATATCTTTTCCCCATTTTGATGGTTGATGTGAACATTAACTGAAGCTCCTGACCTGTATTTTTTTATGAAAATCATAAATTGTTTTTATGATTTTATGAATCGCTGCTGCCACATGCTGATTAGATACTCGCATGATTAAGGAGGTGTATAGGAGTTCATAGTAAAGTGCTCAGTGAGTGTATATGACTTATATGTTCAGCCATCATGCGCTTTTGAAATGGCAATTTAATTCTACATGCATATGTTTTGGATCTGCTCTGAAATATATCTATATTTTACATGGCAAAAACTGGGCTGGAGCAATTATTTAATTTGCATGAAATTGAAAAGGAAATTCAAACCACTCACCCTCACCCTTCCTCACGCCCTTGGGGCAAAATAAATGTCTGCCTCTTAGGGGCGCGCTGTCAATGAGAACATTTGGGCCGGATCACTTCCAGAAGAAAAGAGGCCAGATTTAAGAGCTGGTCCTGGGGGACTCCGCCCTACTCTTCAAAGGGAAATTACATCACCTTCCTCTTCCTGTTCCCTCGGCCCGGCGGCCTGAGGGAAGGGGTAGCTCTCACCACTCAGGGGAGCAAAATAATTTAAAGAGAGCTATACCTTGGCAAAAGACGGGTAGTTCTGGTCTTTCAGTGTGGCCGTGTGGCAGTGTGGCATTGAGAAACAAAAGTTCGCCAATATTCCCGACCTGTGAACAGTGAAGGATGCGTTTTGCTGGATTACTGTAGCACAGTGACTTTAATTCAGTTTAAATTCCAGTCAATATGCCCATTGGATCTCTGCCGATTTTGTGTTTTTTTTTTTATCCATATTTTCACTTTATTTATACATAAGTCTTGGTGAAAGGTGCTGGAAAAACCTATTTTAGCAACAGTAACTTTAACGAAATTTTTTCTGTCAGTGTTTATCAGCCTTTTGTAACACTGACTTGCAAACTTGTTTTGCAGGGGTAAGTTTTGTCCGCAAGCACCAGTGTACACTGTTTGTTGGTTTATGTGCCTATAGCTCTGCAGTGAAACATACGCGGCCAATGGATTTAAGACTGCAAACTGACCGTAAACCCTGAGTTCTGAAACTTAATGGAGCATCCGTCCTCTCATAGAGATTTAGAGCAGGGGTCTCAAACCCCAGTCCTGGAAGGCCACAGTCTCTGCTGGTTTTTGGGTGTGTTTCTGCATCAAAATGCTTAGCTGAAGGCAACCTATTGACTAAAATGTTCACACACTATTTCCCGGGTCTAACGTGGCTGTTGATTTAAAGGAATACACACACACACACACACACACACACACACACACACACACAAAAAAAAAGCCTGCCGACACTGCTGACCTCTAGTAATGGAGTTTCAGGTCCGTGATTTAGAGGCATGTCAGGAAGGTGATGCGCGGCGAGATATCGGAGCGAAGCGACAAAATGGCCTCGCCGGCCGTTCCCCTCCCGTCCCGTTGAGCGCCACGCTCGCAGTCAGACAGTCACAGGCTGGGCCCCTTCTCCTCCCTCTCCTCTTCTCCTCCCTCTCCTCTTCTCCTCGCTCTCCTCTTCCCCTCCCTCTCCACTTCAGCCGCATTAATCTGTCCGGGCCAAGGTCAATACGCGCGGCCAACGTTCCCGTTTGATGTCTGATAAACTCTCGATGAAGACGCTAATCAAAGCCCAGATTGGACCGGGAGCGCTTACAGAACACCCAGGCGAGGCAAACGCACCCCCCCACGCATGCCTTTACTGCAAAATAAAAAATGAAAAAGTGTGAATGTCACCTCTCATAATAACCGTGACGAATGTTAACGATGAATTCAGTTTAAAGAATACTATCCTGAAGTATCCCTGAAGTGTACTGTTTTATACTTAAGACTACTTGATGCATCTATGGTACACCACATACATGAACAGTGCCTGAACAGATACCATACCGCGGGCGCCCAGCCCTGCACTAGAACAGTGCCTTAACAGATACCAGACTGTAGGGCCCATCCATGCACTAGAACAGAGCCTTAACAGATACCAGACCATGGGGCCCATCCATGCACTAGAACAGTGCCTTAACAGATACCAGACCATGGGGCCCATCCCTGCACTAGAACAGAGTCTTAACAGATACCAGACTGTAGGGCCCATCCCTGCTCTAGAACAGAGCCTTAACAGATACCAGACCATGGGGCCCATCCCTGCACTAGAACAGAGCCTTGACAGATACCAGACCATGGGGCCCATCCCTGCACTAGAACAGAGCCTTAACAGCATGAGCCACCCAGCAGCCCATATAATTTGTTATTTGAGTTAACCATTATTTTTTCGAAAAGTGCAATTTTATTTAGTACTATAAGTGCTAGGGTATGCAAAGGGCAGGCAAATATTTACTGAAAAGCATGTTTTATCTCAGTGATATCATAAGTAACCAATAGAGGTATGAACATGCATACACACACACACACACACGCACACACACCGGTGATGTTTTCTATACACAAAGAGAAGAGTGGAGGACAGGAGGCTAGCTAGGTTAACTCATGAAACAGGAGATTTACTGAATGTGCTGACAATACACAAATATTGGCATAGTGGCTCGCTTAGGTTTAAAACAAGTAGTGAAAAACTGCATAATGACAGAGCAAAAGAAAAGTAGCTATGGCTACTGCACATGTTCACAACCAATATTCTGTACAAAAAGAATGAGGGGAACCGGCTTTTGCTCTCTCTCTCTATTGTAGTTTCCAAGTTTGGCTTAAATGGTGCTGCAATAAAAAAAAGTACATTTTCTAGGAAACCTGGCACTTAAATGTAATATGTCTAAAAGGCAAACAAGCACTTTACGCAAAGAGTGCTCACCCTGCATGCTAATGTGAATAAGGTGAGGCTGCATGCGCTGCAAACGGTTAATCCCTTTTGTGTTTTGAATAATAGTAGTAAATGATACATGGAGATGTAACTATGAGATAATAGCCTGGCTGTGCTCATACATTGAACTAAATGACACTGAACAACAGTGTTTAAAAGGCATGTTCAATTTTCTGAATCATTCTATATTCATGAGTGCAGTCTATTTTCTAAGATGACAGTCACAGTAACAAAGGCATGCATACATTTATGTGAATACACAAACCGCTCTGAATAAGAAGATTAATATAATGTTTGCATAACTTATTTATTTACATGGTGCTCCCATGCAGTTGCTGCTCCTATATTATTGTATAACCACCCTTCCCCCATCAGACTTAATGTATTCCGATGAAGGGTATGTGCACAGTAGTCTTGCATACTGTGACTCTGGCTTATATGAGCTGTGTGAACAGATATCAGTTGATATCCGTTTGAAATTATTTTCCTGTCATTGAGACGGGCGTCGGTGCCTGGAGTAGGGGTAGGATTAGGGTCTGCCAGGGCTGGGGGTATAATGACCCGGCTGTCAGTAATCTGCTGCCCCCCCTCCCCCATCCTGCACAATGAAGGGATGTGAGATTAAGGGTTGCTGGTGACAATGTAATGATATCTTTTCTCTTAGCAGCTTGTGTAACTGTGGCCTCTCTCTCTCTATTTCTCTCTCTCTCTGTCTCTCATCTTTCTAATTCTCTCTGTACCTCTCCCTTTCTCTCTCTGTCTCTCATTCTCTCTGTACTTCTCCCTCCCTCTCTCCCTTTCTCTGTCTCTCTTCCTGTTGGGAAGTTCGAGCACTGCTGATATCCTAGTGTCACACAGCTGCAGCAACAGTTAATAACAGTGAAGTTTCCTATTCTCTTCCTATATATCTTTTCATATACATCTTCCAACATTTTCCGTCAGATGTCTCCTCTCCACGTGGTGATGCAGGGTCTTCATATCTCAGTGTTTCCCCAGCACGTGTCACAATATAGGGTCAGGTTTGGTTTCCCAAAAAAGAGAATTAAGGTAATAAAAACCTTCCTCTCCAGCAGAGAGAGAGAGAGAAGGAGAGAGTGATGTTCCCATTGACAGACTAATTGCATGCTCTTCTGTCTTCCAGTCTGTTTCTCTCTCTTTCTCTTTCTCTCTCTCCCTCTTCCTGTTGGGAAGTTCGAGCACTGCTGATATCCTAGTGTAACACAGCTGCAGCAACAGTTAATAACAGTGAAGTTTCCTATTCTCTTCCGATATATCTTTTCATTTTTTCATCCCCCTTCTGTCAGGTTCTGTTTTTCCCTGTATGAGTGTTTCTCCGTTTCCTGTGTATTTTGAACCTGTTCTCTTTCCGTAGTCCTCTCATGTTGTCATTCGTTTCACCTGCGTGTCGCTACCTGTCCCCCACTTTCACACCTGTTCGTCATTTCAGTTCATTAGGTCTGTGTATTTATACCTTTCTGTTTACCTAAGTTCCCCACCAGATTGTTATGTGTCTTGTACCATTCATTCCAGCGTTTTTCTGCCTGTGTGCTCGGTTCAACCTGTTTCATGTACACCTACCTCCGTCTCTTGGATTATCCTTCTATCCGTGTTTGATCCGCTCTTACTGGACTTTCGAATTGGACATTCGTTTACTGAGTTGTGGATTACGTTTTGTACCCTGTTCTGGACTTTTGCCTGTGACCTAGACCACTCTCTGGATTATCCCTGCTGTGTCCGGTAGCCCTGTGTACAAGTTTTTGCCTGAACCTTTGACCAAGAACTTGCTTATCTCTGATATTCCCTTTGCCTGTGGATGACCATCGCCTGCTCATCCTGCCTCACACTGACTAAATGCCCTCATTCCGTCTAATTCCTGCTTTCTCTTGAAGCTGATTAGGTTTTGACTGTGTACAATAATCATCACTCTGTCTGGCTCCTGTCTTTTTGTTTTCACCTGGCTTTATCCTTTTGACATTTATCTCTATCTCTTAATTTTTCTCTCTCTCCCTCTCCTTTTCCCTTCTTTCTTTCCCTCGCCTCCCTCTTTACCTCCCTCCTGCCATTATTCAGTTAATGGAGTGCTAGATTAAGCCCTGGGGTTAGTTTGAACAAGTGAATGAGAGAGAGAGGGTCAGAGAGAGGTGGACAGAGAAACAGGAAGGGAGAGAGAGACAGTGGCAGTGAGCAGATTTAATATGATCTTCACATTCTTCAGAAAATGTCCATTTAGAAGGCAAAGTTAGAATCTGCATCAAAGGGAGAGAGCAACATTTATGTATTGTTCTTTTTTCTCTTTAAATGGCAATACTCCTGTCATGGCTTATTTCAATGTTATGCTTTGGCGATATCATCTTGTTCAGTCATGCCTGTAAAGGTTTGTAAAATTCAAGTGAATTGAATTGAGAGCGAGAAGCTGCCAGTGAAGCAGATAATAGCAGAGAGAATGGATAATTCTCTCTACCATTACCTATTCAATGAAATCAAGATTGAAAAAATAAATATAATGGCACCGGCCTATACCGGCAAATATATTGTGTGCAGATGTGAGCATGGTCAGACCCAGATTGCTTAAGAGGTGTACCAATCAGATGTGGGTAATTGCTTCAGATTCAAGTACATTTCAATGCTTTACTGAGCTTGTCTGGCATATTGGTAAAAGGATAAGGAATTTGACCCAAATCTGATGCTAATACTGAAGGTTCTTACCTCATCTGCAACATTACTGATCAAAGGGAAGGGCTTTGATTACTTTATTAACAATGGAAAACACATTGACATTGGTTGGATAGTTTGAGATTCGCTGTTGAAACTTCCTATACAGATTTTTGCCTGGTGTGCAGCAGCCATCTTGGTTCCACGGTCGAGAAATTTGATCTTGATGTTTGCATCCTTTGGCATGAGAGGGGCTGTTTTCGTCTTGCAGCCAGTGTAGAGGAGACCTACCCCAAGGATCTGACAACCTAACGTAGTTCCCTCAGATAGGGACGCAAAGCAAAGAGGGGGAAAAAAACACAGCTCAAGCTAGGTTTTGAAACAGCTGGTAGCTGGTTGACCAGTTCAGATCAGCTCCAAAGCCCAAAATGGTTTAGCTGGTTGACCAGCTCAGACCAGCTCTCAGCTTGAAAGGGTTTGACCAGCTCAAGCTATGTTTTGAAACAGCTCATACCCAGCTAGACCAGCTTTATGACCAGCTTGGGCATGCTGGTTGACCAGTTCATACCCAGCTAGACCAGCTTTATGACCATCTTGGGCATGCTGGTTGACCAGTTCATACCCAGCTATACCAGCTTTATGACCAGCTTGGCCGTGCTGGTTGACCAGTTCATACACAGCTAGACCAGCTTCATGACCAGCTTGGCCATGCTGGTTGACCAGTTCATACCCAGCTAGACCAGCTTTATGACCAGCTTGGCCATGCTGGTTGACCAGTTCATACCCAGCTAGACCAGCTTTATGACCAGCTTGGTCATGCTGGTTGACCAGTTCATACCCAGCTAGACCAGCTTTATGACCAGCTTGGCCATGCTGGTTGACCAGTTCATACCCAGCTAGACCAGCTTTATGACCAGCTTGGTCATGCTGGTTGACCAGTTCATACCCAGCTAGACCAGCTTTATGACCAGCTTGGTCATGCTGGTTGACCGGTTCATACCCAGCTAGACCAGTTTATGACCTGCATGGCCAGCTCCATTTTCAAGCTGGTTTAGCTGGCATAGCTGATTTCACAGCAGGGGATCGAGATGGGATCACAGTAGAGGGGGCCACAGCGGTGATCTGAACCCCTGCCTGCTTGGAGGGATTCACACGTGGGGTCGAGAGTTGACCAACCCAAAGACAGCACCACCCAGTCTCTGCACCGTGCTGCATTATTAAAAAAATCTGCCAACGGGAGACTCTGCTGCGGGAGGCGTTCCTGGCCGGCGTTCCCGGGATCGCTCCGGGTGTCCATTATGGCAATTGCGCTGTGACGGCCGCTGGAGATGGGCAGGTAAACGCATCCTGATGGAATGAGGGAAGGGGGGCTGGAGGGAGATGTGGTGGAGACACTCAGAGTAAAGCTATAAAAAATTGATTAATGGGAGATATCAGGAAGCGTTCGGACACGTTTTTATTTTTTGCATCTTTTTATTGTAACAATAAAGAGGAAAGTCGTTAATCAGTCGTCCACTGCTTGTCTTCTCACCTCAGGTCAATGCTGGTTTTGCGGGGCGCGGGGAGTATTAGCTCATTCATGTAGGCCAAGGTTATCCCAGGTAGATAATCATCAGAGGTCGTGTTTAAGTGCTTGAGTGGTGGCTGTCTGTAGCCACAGTCAGGGGTCCAGCAGTGGTGCACTGTATCAATGTACTGTGCCTTGCTCACACTCTGGTGATGAATCTTATAAAAAAACGATTTTATAACTGTGCGTGGTTAAACGGGAGAGTATTTATATTTGCCTCTCACATCTGTGTCTGTGTTTGCGGTCTGCTTGTCTAAATGTCCTCAGTGCATTGAGCTGAATTTGTGTGTGTGCGTCCACAAGCGTTTGAGTGTGTGTGTGAGAGAGTCAGAGAGGGAGCATAAGGAATAAGGAACAGAGAGAGAGAGAGAGAGAGGGTGGGAATGAGGCTGGCAGTGAGGGGGGGAGTGAGGGAGGCAGAGAGAGGGAGGGAGAGAGAGGGAGGGATGGAGGCAGGACACAGAGAGCTGGCATATTGACAGTTCCAGCTGCACTCACAGGGGACTGGATACAAATAAGACAAAGAGAGAGACAACCAGAGAGGGACTGAGAGAGAGAACCAGATAGAGAAAGAGAGAGGGACTGAGAGAGAATGACTGAGAGAGGGACTGAGAGAAAGAGAGAAGGACTGAGAGAGAACAAGAGAGAGAAGCTGAGAGAAAGAGAGACAGGGACTGAAAGAGAGAGAGATGATGAGAGACTGAGAGAGAGAAAGAGAGGGAATGAGAGAGACTAGGAGAGAGAAAGAGTGTGTGTGAGAGAGAGAACAGTGAGAGAGTGTGTGTGAGGGCGAGTGAGTGAGAGAGTGTGTGTGTGAGGGCGAGTGAGTGAGAGAGTGTGTGTGTGAGGGAGAGTGAGTGAGAGAGTTTGTGTGTGAGGGAGAGTGAGTGAGAGAGTGTGTGTGGGAGAGAGAGTGTGTGTGAGGGCGAGTGAGTGAGAGTGTGTGTATGTGAGGGAGAGTGAGTGAGAGAGTGTGTGTGTGAGGGAGAGTGAGTGAGAGAGTGTGTGTGAGGCAGAGAGAGCAAGTGTGTGAGAGAGTATGTGTGTGAGGGAGAGTGAGTGAGAGAGAGAGAGAGAGAGAGAGAGAGAGATGGAGGGAGGGTCAGACTGACGCCACAGTCTGGGTCCGTCTGAAGAGGGGGGACGATCGCGTCTCCTCCTCCTGCCAGATTGGCCGATCCCTCTGAGCGCTCCCAGGGCCCACCCTCGGCCGCTGGAACATGGGGTGAAGCGGACCCCCGGACATTTTCACGTGTCTCTCCCTCCACCGCTTTCCTCTCCAAAAAAAACGTGTGCAGTTCCCCCTCAGGGGCTTTCTCTTTTCCCACCGATGGATCCCACAGTACTTTCTGATCTCTTAACCAGGTTGTAGTATTAATAACAATTTTTTTGCCTCGTTGAGGTGAGTACACTGACCTTTAGTCCACAACTAGCATTTTGTTCTGTTGCATTTGAAGCTTAAATGACACTGTTAGTGGTTCTTTTGTACTTTTGCACCAATCAACAATCATTTGCATGATGATTGTGTTGACATAGTTTTGAATGCATGTAACTTGACAGCTGTTTTAAGTGTGGGTTATGGTTCTCGTTTTATTACGGGAAAAAGATGAATCCTTTCCTCATCAAAGGCTGTACTGCTCTGTTTTTTTAACATATGGATACAGAATCAGGGACGAACAGGGTTTATAAAATTCTCATGGCAACTTCATCGGATCTTTATCAAGAGAAGGTTACTGTGCAGGAAATGGACAATGTTCACTTCTGAGCCAGAACGATCTTTTACTTTCTTTGTCTGAAAGTTGCAAATGTGGTTTTATAATAGCTGGTTGTGCTGAGAGGAGAGGAGTTAAGATTGGGAATTTTTGTACGTATCTACAGCACTTACGGGCATCGGCTTGGTAGGCATGGCTATTGTGTTTTGAAAAGAGAGCCTACTTTTAATTTATGTGTTGGTAGGACAGTGGATTTCGGTGCAAGGTGTTTGCCTCCGTAAAGGCGGGAAACTCGCTTTGCTTGAGCTTTGTACACACTGTGTATTTCTAAAAGCATCCCTCCTGGTAGAGTTTAAAAAGGCAGCGGAAGGGAAGAACGTGGAAGCAGTTGGTTTAGCGTGATTCCCGAGGTGAGGTTTTTTGTTTTTACAAGGGAAAGAGCGCTCAATTGGAGTGTGGATGGAGGGGTGGAGGGGGGGGGGGTGCCTGAATTAGACTTTTATGGGTAGTAGACCGTGATGGAGGAGGGAAAGAAAACATGGCCCTCAGGATGTGTTATTTTATTGCCCCGGTCAGATTAAACCAGACTTCCACCAGCTGTGCTCCCCCCTCTCCTCTGGGGCCTGGACAGATTACTGACAGTCCACCGAACATTTAGGGTAAATGAGGCACCCGTTTGTAGACGCTCCCTAAGAGATGATTATCCTGATTTATGACCAGCATAGCCGAGAGCCAATGGTAGGGTGGTAAAGGCTGATGCCCTCCTTAAGCAGTGCGTTCTACACACTGCAAGAGGGACGTTAACTGCTCAATGGGAATTTAAAAAGGATGTGCATTTTGTGTCTGCTGGAAAGGTTAAACTTATGATTTATTACTATTTTTACTTATGACTAGGTAATAACATTATTATTATCACTTCTGCAATATCATATTTACCTTTTTCAGTTAGAAGGAGGACATGACAGGGGAAATGCATTTGGGAAATTTGACACCTGATATTTTCCACAGAATTTTAATTTTCCACGAACCTCATTAGTATGATTGGCCACTATAGTAAAATGCCTGATTATGAGTTGTGGCCATCTTGGCTCTAATCAGGCTAATGGGTGTTTGTACCACCAGGGATTCAAGGACACGACACCAGCGATAAACTTGGATATTGAGGTTGTGTAATGAAGGTAGAGACTGACAGTTAATCTAGAATCATAACTGCTGACAGCCCATCAATGCTCAAAGGGGCTACACAGCGACCAGCTCGGCGAAGGCACAGATACTGTAGGCTTACCAGATATGCAGCCTCCTTTTGTCCTCTGCATCTTAACAACAGGCTGCTGAGATGCTGGTTGGTAACAGGAGTTCACATCTATTGCCAGAGTGTTGTTCTGAGGCACACTTCATCACCAATCTGTAAGAAACATGGCAAGCATTTTAGCTTTAGCTGTCAGAACAGCTTTATGCAATGTTAAACATATTGTGTGTCTAAAGAATTTGAGTTTGAGGTGCTTTCCAGTGGCTCAGCCCTGTTGGAGCGGGTAAAGGTTGGGGCTGTGTCGTTTGTTCACTTTGCCTGAGAGTCTGCAGAGGCAGTGCATGTGACTTCATGGGTTGGCAGGGTTGTGTGAAGAGTCGGTGTGTCTTGCTTGTAGAACAACTGCTCACACTTGTTGTTTTTCAAGGTTTTTGCAAAAAAAAAACACTTTGCTGTAATCCTTCCTAGCATTTAAAAAGACTAAAAATGTTTTTATTAGCATTTTTAGGCTATTTAGTGTGTGCTCACTGGCCTTAATCACTGTGAGATTCTGTAATACATCAAGGTGGTGCCTTTCTAACAGAGGCCAGCCATGCCCCTCCCCCATGTGAAATGTCCTCTTATTGTTTGGCCACAGCTGTCTGGATTAGCTGGTTTTTAGTGTTAATGGGGACGCCAATATTTCTTCTGGAATGACAAAGCAGGGACAAGAAACCCGTTTGCTAAGGAGGAAAAAAATAAAAAAAATAAAGAAAAAGAATATAAAATCAATCTACATCACTCCTCCCCCTTAGACATGCTTTGGCAGGCTGCCAAATAAACAGCAGCCCCTGTAAATACCAGCGCCGTAACCGCATCTTGTACAAGCCTGAGCGAAGATCACGCCGGCTGGTGAATTCATTTGGGTGAGTGATCGTCGCCGCGACGCCCTGAATGTCAACGACACGGGTGCCTCGGAGTGGCGGTGGCGGGCTTGGGGCTAATCAATGTTAGCCGCTTTTTGCAAGGTACACGAACAGGAAAAGGGCCCCGTCCTGTTTTCAGACAGATGTCACAGATTCTGTCGGCTCACCAGACACTCGGCTCTGACTGTCCTCTCTGCTGCTGAACTACAGGAGATTTCAGGTGCCATACTACCATACATATTCATTCAATCATTCATTCATTATCCTAACCCGCTTATCCTGAACGGGGTCGCAGGGGGGCTGGAGCCTATCCCAGCATACATTGGGCGAAAGGCAGGAATACACCCTGGACAGATCGCCAGTCCATCGCAGGGTACACACACCATTCACTCACACACTCACACACTCATACACTCATACCTATGGGCCTGCATGTCTTTGGACTGTGGGAGGAAACCGGAGCACCCGGAGGAAACCCACGCAGACACGGGGAGAACATGCAAACTCCACACAGAGAGGCCCCGGCCGACGGGGATTAGAACCCAGGACCTCCTTGCTGTGAGGCGGCAGTGCTACCCACTGCACCATCCGTGCCGCCCCCATATTGTACATGTTATATTACTGTAATATAACATGTACAATGTACAATGGCACTTGGTCTCACTCAAACCCCCCCCCCCCAAATTAATTTAATGAAAATGATAATGATTATTTAGCTTCAACAGTGAGAGTCTGGACTCCAGAGCTGGGAGGTCCAGCTTCAGAAAGTCCTACCATATGTTTCTTCCTCCCATGAACTCAGCTGATTTGACTAATTAGTTGTAGCTCCCGGCTGAAGAATTGTGCTAATTGGCAAATCCAGGTGATTGGAACAAAATGCTGGGGACGATTTCTCTTGGTTTCTGTCAGTTTGGTCACAAGCTGTCCCTCTTGCAGGCCTGTGAGGTCATGGGTGCGGGAAAGGGGAATGAAAGGAGTACCATGCACAGAATTGATTAATTTGTTGGAAATCTGAGCAGACAGGGAAAACTCCAAGGGTCCCAAAGCCCCGGGTGCCTGTTTTCCTGCAGTTCACCTTGAGATGCTCTTGCTTCCATTTGGCGTTGGTGGGAATGCCGTCGGCTGTGACCAGAATTGAAGAGCGTATTTAAGAATCGCCAACGCGGTGTGCACAATCAATTTACAATTTACAGAAATGATAGCACATCATTTTTTGTTGTCCCGAAATAATTGTTAGGGAGCTCTGTATTGGAGAGATTACAAAAATATAATTTTGAGCGGGTGAACTTTGAGGCCCTCCCAATCCCACTGCCTAACTAACTCAGTCATGGATCCGGAGTGTGTTTGAAATAGGGGAAGGGAGGTGGGAGATTGACAGCTTGTGCAGTGACACATTATAGAGTGATCCAACATTTCTTATTGCATGCAGTGGCACTGCCTTCCAATTGCAATGAATCGCATGCCTGTAGACTCAGGTGGACATTAACGGCACCCGAAATAAAGACTTTCAGCCCCCCGGGCCTGATATAAAGCAAAATGCTTTCACTCCACCCGGTGTGAAATGTTGCCACGGTGATCGCCGTCCCCCAGTCTGATGGGGTCAAGGATCGGAAATTGCTGTGGAGAACCGAGGAGCCAATCAGAAGTTGTGGGCGGGGACTCAGGGTGCTAAACACACGCTGTCAGGCAGTTTGTTGGCGTGTTGGGGACGGACGGCGGCCGTGCTGAGCGCGATGCTAACGCGGCAGTTACACGCAGCGGGGGGTTCCGCTGTAACGGCTTAATTGAGAGCGGAAGGATCCGGGCCCGCCCGCCTGCCAGCCAGCTGCCTCTGTCTCACCCCTGGGCTCGCCACGGAAACGGCGGGAGGGGTGTCATTTTAACCTCGTTTTACACGGTACACGCTGTGCGCGTGTGTCACTTAAACCGCCGTCATCCATTAATATAGGGTGCATGTACACGACAAGAAGAGGAATGGTCTAAGACGCCCCGTGGTGTAGTCTGGCTTGTATAGATGGTGACACAAGCTTTTCGATTTGGCATTTTATTGGAGCGGTGTCAAATAAACTCAAAGCCAAGCCAACGCTGTGCAAGGCGGCTTGTTTTTTTTCTCCGGGTGTGTGTTTCAGTTCACTACCACTAGTACAGAGTGTGCTGGGAAACTGGATGCAGTGGTTATGTTTTGTGTTGGGAAGGATTCTGCCCATGTGTGTGTGTACATGCACGTGAGTGATAGAAATCAAGAGAGAGATTGAGAGAGATTGAGAGAGAGAGAGAGATTCTGATTTATAGGATGATTTCTGTTAGCTGTTACTGTATCATACCCTGAATCCATGGCCACAGAGTGAAATGCCCGCAGAGTTACCCTGTTGTATAGACCTCAGTGTGTTTGTTCATGGTGTATTTCTCACCCAGTTAAAAGTGGCTTCATGGAGTGAGACTATAAGGGAGTGGTGGAAAACCTGGAGAATAGAGAGGAGAGCGCAGTAAAGAGAGACTTTTACATTTAGCTTGAGGTGACGCTGAGCCACTTCACCACTGGGGAATGGGTCTTGGCCTGATTTGTCCACTCCAGTAATCAATGAAGCCCTCATCCACATTTCCTCTTTTTGCAATGGCTGCCCATCATTCCTCTCTCAGAGGGAGATGCTCACGCCATCAGGGCTTATGGAAGGACACCCACTTCTTATTCGCATCACATTTAAAAAAACAAACCATAAACTAGGAGTTCAGATTGTCGTTTGATTATTAATCAGTTAATGGTAACTTTTAATGCCACAGCTTCCTCTCTCCAATCAGTTCTCCATGGTAGCATGGCAGGTGGTTAACAAGTCAACTAGTAATAGGTTACTACTGGTCAACTTGTTGCCCAGTTACAACACTCGATCAGTTATTGATTGGCTTTTCATGAACAGAAAATGGTACAAAATACACATTAACGCATTAAACATTACTAATAGCTCACTCATCTCATGTAATTGGTGTATATTGTCCTTGGTTACTGCTGAAAAAATAATATAATTTAACTAATAAGAAAGCAGCTATGTTGTTATTCTTGGCATAGAGCATAATCCTGCGGTTCTCTTTCAGCCACTAGTGCATTGGAGTCCATGTCGATTTAATTCTCACAGCTCACAAACTGTGCAGGAAAATGCCCCTCCCCATCTTTCCTCCAAGGTTACGCCCTTGTTTGAGACAGAGAAAGTGATGAAGAAAGAAGAATGCACAGTAATGTACCACGATGATTAGTGATTGCCAAGGAGGTTAAAAGACTCAAGGCCTTCTATGTGGGGCGGGGGTGGACAGGAGGGTGTTACAGACCACAAAATCCGACTGCAGGTCACTAGAGATTCCCTCTAACTGTCTCACAGGAGGGAGGCTGTTTTGAGTGCTGACACAAGGGAAGTTTAAATCGTAAACCTTGGTGTTGTTTCGGAGCTCTGTCCATCCACAGCTACATTACATTACATTATTGGCATTTGGCAGACGCTCTTATCCAGAGCAACGTAGAGTTGATTAGTCTAAGCAGGAGACAATCCTCCCCTGGGGCAAAGCAGGGTTAAGGGCCTTGCTCAGGGGTCCAACGGCTATGCGGATCTTATTGTGGCTACACCAGGATTCAAACCACCGACCTTGCGAGTCCCAGTCATGTACCTTAACCACTACGCTACAGGCCGTCAGTGTCTGTTGTGTAGCGGCTCACATTGCCTGTGAGGCCAGTTCTCCTCTTTGAGCTAATTTACTTTGTATTACATGAAGCCATTTAGCAGGCCCTCTTAGCACCACTTACACAATTGTGCTTACATACAGGTGCATATTTACAGTCTCTAGGTTATGCCGGTTAAGGGCTTTGTTCAATGGTGCAATGGCAGGGCCACACCTGGGAATCAAACAAGCTCCGTCTGAGAACCCAGGTCCCTAAACATGGCGACCCCTGCCTTGCTTAAGGGACACAGCGGGCGTGTTGGTGTGACAGTGATTGAGGTGTTAATTGCAGAGTTGGAATGGAAGAGAGTGTATTTGGTACCATACAACAGTGAACAATGTTCCGAAGGGAGAGGTCATCATGGTGATCCAGCTAGGTTTTCTGATGGTTAGAGCTTCGTTACACACGACTGCTCAAGTACACTGACAGCCACGCAGACAAACACACACACAGACACACTCACATGTGCTCAAAACCATGCACACATACGCAGGAACTTTCAAATGTGTACACACGCACAGATACACACATGCAGCTGCTGTGTCAGTAAGTCTGTCACAGTCTGCTGTATTTTTTGACAACGATGCTGCAAAACTCAGCTGGTCCCTCCCACCACAAAGGACACGGCCTGTAATATCCAGCGGTGATCCTGTTAACAGTGTACATTCAGGAGAGCTGGCAGAAGCGCTCCCGAACACATTGGCCCGCAGCGTCCAGCGATGATCCTGTTAACAGTGTGTATTCGGGAAAGGCCAGGAGGGACAACTGAGAACCTAAGATGTTTTACGTAACGATGGCCATCGGCCTCACCCATGAGCTCCAGAGAGCCAAACCGCCTTCGATTGGGAAAAGTGGGCGTGGCACACACGGAGAGGGCGGTGGTAAAACGGGTGAAACCTGGGAATCCGCTGGTGTTTCCATTGCTACCGTCACGGCGTGTTTTAAAGTACCGGCTTTCTTTTTTTTTTTTTCTTTGTCTCTTTTATTTTTAATTAGCACTTCATAGGAATCACGTTCAATCTGCCACGAGGCAGCCTCTACACCGAACCTGTGCTCTTATTGGCCCTGGTTATGCATTATGGTTTGAGATTCTGCGTTGAGCAATGCCAGGCCAACACACACAGGCCCGTCAATCTTAATTAGCCCCAGGACGTGTTTATGTGCACTTTATTGTGCTGGGTGTCTTTAATCTCACGCCCCGGCATCGGGAGGCTTTGATGTTCTGTTTTCTGTTTGCCCATATTTTTCCATGCATAGCCTTCAATATTTCCACCCGGTTTTCAATTGGTCGCAGCCTGATTCCCCTCGAGGCTGATGTGGGTCAAATGTCAGCTAGAGCCTCGGGACCTGAGAGATGATTCAAACAGAAAAGCACGTTTTGCTTCTGACCTTAGAAACCTGATCAAAACCTGACCAAAATGCAACAATGGATGTTTGTATGAAACACCCAGCATATGCCGAATAACCAGGCTGGAGTGCTTTTTGTCGATTTAATGACATTGAGTTATATCGCAAAAAGACAAAAGGACAAGCATGTAGTATGTAGCAGATATTGGAGATCAATGCACCGTTGCGGGCTGGTGAAGTCACAATAATGATGCAGAGTGTGGCAGTGATTTTCAATCAAGGAATGTGACGCACTGGGGACTGGACTACAGTCGTATATCTGAGCAATTTAATTTAGACATTGTAGTCCATAAATATTGCACTCAGCACTGGGTCTTTCTTATGTGATTTATTCTTATATAATATAAGAACACAAAGATGAAAGAGTTTGAGGTATTTAAGCCTTTGAAGAGCAGGTTTTTTTTTTCAAAATGTTTTTTCAAAATTTAAGTCTAGGTTCTAGGACTTCACTGCTTTCAGTTACACATAGATCAGATTGTTCAGTTAAGAACATTGTGATCTTACACCTTATATGGTTAAACCTTTCCAACAGGGCATTTTTGGACAGCTCAGTGAATTTTTGGTAGTGTTTTTCCTTTTCAAACAAATGCTTGTTATTTGCTACTCGCTGCAAGAGCACAGTTGTCACCTACTTATCACAGGCACCAGGCCTGGACCACTTCTTTGTAAAATATACATTTAAAAAGAAAAATATATATTCAATGCCTTTTCACCCGAGAAAAAAACAAATATACTTGTCACATACAGTATATACATTTGTGTACTCAGGGAGTCAGGGATTCAAACTATCTTCTTCTGTTCTCTGCTTGTCAGTGGGTCACAGCTAACACATACCTTGTTCTATGCAAAGCTTTTCAGAATGTTTTTTGTGTAGAAGAAAAAGTTCTAAAGGCTGGCTGATGTGAACACAATTTCATGAGGGAGTGGAGGTCAGGGGGGAGGTTGGTTGCATATATGGGGCTGCTTGGGATTATGGGAGATGTTGCCAAAAGGCATTCAGTTGGGGAAATCCAGTGAACAAACACAAATCATGTGAAGTGATTTAACAAAGTAGCACACAATAGCGATGTCTGACTGTCATTGCCATTGATTGTGGGTGACATAGCAATTCACAATTGAGTGTTCTGTAATTTCTCTTATTACATTACTTGGCATTCAGCAGACGCTCTTATCCAGAGCGACGTACAACAAAGTGCAAATCAAACACAAGAACAAGTGCAAAAGTGGACCTGAGAGGACAGTACTGTTCCGAGTCCTAGTGTGAACATACAGAAATTCAGAACCCTTGAAGAGTACAATCAACTTTCAAACAAGCATACCACAGTTGGCAGCTAGAAGACAACAATAAAACAGCCAATAAAAAAAACAATACCTATACAAGTAACGATAGCCATACATAACTGCCATTACAGTCTAAGGCTAACGACGGTGATTGTGAGTTGGGGAGGGAAAGGTGTAGCCTGAAGAGATGGGTCTTCAGTCTGCGTTTGAAGGAGGTCAGAGACTCTGCCGTTCTGACATCCACCGGGAGGTCATTCCACCACCGTACAGACAGCAGTCGTGAGCGTGAAGTGCAGGTGTGGCGACGGGGAGGCGCCAGACGGCACGAAGTGGCAGAACGGAGGGGTCTTGTTGGTGTATAGGTCTTTATAAGGGATTGAATATATACAGGGGCTGATCCTTTAACTGCCTGGTATGCGAGCACCAAAGTTGTAAATTTGATGCGAGCCATAACAGGCAGCCAGTGGAGGTTGCTGAGCAGGGGGGTGACATGTGAATGTCTAGGAACATTGAATACCAGACGGGCTGCAGCATTCTGGATGAGTTGTAGGGGTCTGATGGCAGATGCTGGAAGGCCAGCCAGCAGAGAATTGCAATAGTCCGGGTGGGACAGGACCATTGCTTGAACAAGGAGCTGAGTGGAGTAGGTGGTGAGAAAGGGTCGGATTCTCCGGATGTTGTACAGGAAGAACCTGCACGCCCGGGTCACCGTTGCGATGTTCTTATCCACTGTCTCTGTGCAGACATGGCACTGTTGCCGATGAATAAACCCATGTGACACATCGTTGGAATCATGCTGCACTGATTTGTTCTTACAATATGTTTTGTCAACTTATTTTGGACAGAAAAGTGTAGTCAGGCATGTGTGAAAACTGTTCCAGTTTCAGGGTTTAAGAGATAGAGCTCTTTTGTGGTTTTTCTTTCTTTTTGCATGGTTCTCTCAGTATCACTCAGCTTTGATGGGAAAGGATTTCAAATATAGTAGCTGTGCATTCACACTGGGTTTGTTATATTGTTTTGAACATTAATCAAAGGTGAACTATGTGGGCTTCTGTTTGGTAACCATTTGAATATTCACTTGTGATGTGTCTTGCAAAGTCATGGCCAAAGCTGACCTATGAGATGGAGTAACCAAGCAACTGTTGGCATCCGAAATGCAATGGTGGTGCATTGCAGCAGTGTTGACCTGAGGCCGAGGTTATTCGCTGACTGCTGAAGGGGAATCTGTGGAGGGGCAGTGTCCAGGATACTGCCTATCTGCCCACAAAGGATGTTCTCCAGGAGCCGTGTCAACGGGCAAGATGGGACCGGTATCCTTCAGCACAAGAAGTCTAAGAAGAAAGACCTGGCTAAGAAGAAGACCCACAGCTCCAAAGTGGCCCAGGGTCTCCGGAACAAGATCCAGAAGCTCCTTCAGGGGTCTGGCGAGCATTCGTCCCACCGCTCGCCCGTGGAGATCGAGAGGGACATGTTTGTCTGCGGCATCAAGAGGGACCGCTCCAGTGGAGACTTCTCTGGAAAGGGCCGCGCCACGCCCACTCCCACTGTGTCCTGTGTGGGAGAGGTGGAGCTCAACCGCGAGGGTTATGTCAGGATCCCTTGCACTGTTAAAAACAACGGCCTCAGACCAGACCTTGCGGCTTCCGGCGGGAACAGTTCTGGCTTCGCGGAAGGTTTGGGTGAAGGAGGGGGTCGTAGCGCTGCCAGCGAGGGGGATGGTTCTGTGGCTTCCACCTCAAACAGCGGTATAGGGGAGGAGGAGGAGGAGGAGCCCAGCGATATTGTCGAGCACATCCTGAAGGAGCTGCGGGGGATCAACAAGATCCAGGAGGAGATCTCGGACCTGCGGCAGTACCTGACCTCCGTGCGAGGGTCGGTGGATGAGGTCTCCAGCTGCGTGGATGCTGTTTTGACGGAGATTGAGGAGCTCCGCTCCGGAGCGTCTGCTGGACCCTGCCTCCCCCGACGGCCCAGCAGCCACTGCGGCAGCCTCCGCAGGGAGGAGGACGTCCCGGCGGCGTCTCTGGGAGTGATCCATGGCTCCCTGTCCCAGTGCTATGTCTGGGGTGGGGACAGCAAGTCAATGCTATCTCAGCGTGGCCCAGTGAGAAGGCCTAGCTCAGCCCGACAAGCTGTCTCAGCAACCCGCTCTTTGGACAAGCCCTCAGGTTCTATTAAGTGTAAGACTGCAGAACAGGAGACCTCAGGCCAGAGCTCAGGTCTCCCCTGCCTTGGACCCAGGAAGCCTAGCTTTGGGTACCTGGGGCGGCAGGATGGGCAGGACTGCCCCAGCACCAGCTCGCTATCCTCAGGACACAGCTCAAAGAGCGAAGCGTCAGAACACGAGAAACCAGGTGGGTTTTGTCCTGGCACCAAAGACCACGCGGGGAACAAGGGTTGGACGGCGGCAGGAATGCGAGATAGCATGAGCGGGGATGACATGGCGGGCTGGAGCGAGGAGGAAGGCTACTCCCGCCAGGACAGCTTGGACGAGGGCGACAACTTTGGGGAAACCGACAACTGGGACCGGTATGGGGGCGGCGAAACCAGCAGCACCCCTGGACAGTCTTCCCTGAGTAGCTCGGAGCATCTATCCTTGCTGTTCGGCCGCCATTACAACTCCCCCTCCAGCTCTTGCAGCCTGGCAGACTGGAGATCTGGCAGGACCCTCTCACATGACAAGGAGATGGCCCCAAACGACCAGGCCCAGACCCCTAACCTAGACTGTGAATGCACGCCTAGCTGCCCCTACTCCCGCAGCTCCGGGTACCACACCGCTGAGGTGTATGCTGACGAGCTTGGCAGCGCCCCGTCTGGCAGCCTGAGCCACAACTCCACTGTCGTGTTCACGGACTGCGACGACTGCTGCCAGGAGGAGGTGTACTCCTCCTGTGAGCTGTGTCCCGCTGCTGCAGATGGCCCAGATGCTCATTTAGGGGAGTATGAGGAGAGGGATTGGGTGAGGCATGGGGAACATTACACCTCCCGCTTGAACCGAGGGCCTTATACCAGCCACGACCACAGAGACGTTGAACGCGACGGCAGTTTCAACGTGTTGCATATCGGCAAGGCTGTCCTGACCTTCAAATCGGCCCTTAAGGGGGCGCTCAGAAAGCTGGAGGTGACCGGGCCCCAGGGTCCTGGGGATTTGGACGGTGCTGAATTCCCTGACAGTCCCAGTAACCCTCCCAGTGAACCGCCCTGGGGGGAGACCAGCCACAGAGACACGGAAGGTGAAACGAGCTTGGCCTCAGATTGCTGCACCTCGGATCCCCCCCAGGAGGCATGCAGCGACGCGTCTCTCAGTCTGGATGGGGGCTCGGAGGCACCCCGGTACAGCCCCATGCCAGCCGAGACCCAGGGCACACCCGATGCCAGCGCCTCTCTCCACAGCACCGCAGGGTTTGAAGGGGGACAGTCTATCGATGAGGCACCCCAGTTGGACGAGGAGCTCCCCGATGGGGAACAGGCCCCCGAGATCGGCCCCGCGCTGTCGGGCCTCAGCCAGCAGGAGGCGCGCCGGCTCAAGTGCATCAACAACTTCCAGCGAGTGCTGAGGGAGAAGAGACTGGTCCGCCGCAAACTCTCCCAAATAGTGGAAGGGTCCAGGTCCGTTTACTCTGAGGAAGAACATGACCCAGGTACCTGTCTAGCGTACATATGAAATAAGTAAGTGATTGTGCCTTGTTGGACCAGGATTAGAGTCAATTGTAGTTAAATTCGGGAACTTCTCCTGAATTTATGCTTTGTGAAGATTTTTCTGTGAGGAATTTTCTGTTAATTAATAGAATTTTTATTTAAAACTGAATTAAAAGGAATTAACCCCAAACCTGCTACTGACCAAATTAATGATGCTTGGGCTTTTTTTTTTTTTTTTTTTTCAAGTAATCTCAAGATTAAGCACCGCCGTATAACTGGTGTTGAATAATTAGTGACATTGCGACAATAAAAGTAGGATAAATATTCACCAGCTCATTTGAGAAAATAAGTTGGTGAATTATTGATATGCATTTTTCCCAGACCAGCTGTTTACATAATGCCCTGCTTACTCAGTGGAAATCCTTACAAATCTCCCAAAATGAGGCAAGCATATGCTGGGTACCATGTTGTAATTTGCATATTCTTACCATTTCTGCCACCCCCACCTCTTTATTTCTCTACAGAAGGCAGCAGAGAAGATGAGCAGGTTACTTTCCCCAGTTCCTCATTGACGTTGTCTCATATTGCATTGTGGCATTGCTCTTAACGTACATCCATACCGTATGCTTCCTTGCATGAAGCTTAGCATAACTGTGTGGTGTCATTTTTCAGATTCTTGCATTTGTTTTTTTGTTAGTTTTCTCCCGAGTCCCATGAGCAATGAGGGCTTATAGTTAGTGTGAGCTATTACATCTGCGCAGAGGGTTTGCGCACTATAGCTCGTTCAATAAAACAAATAAAAATAAACTGAATGAAAAATATTGATGCACCCGTAAATCTTTAGCTTCTGCTTCAGAATTTTGAGTGTAAATTGAGAAATGATTGCAGACCTAATAATATCATCCCACATGTGCTTTAAAAGTATCGACAGAAACAAAAAATAAATACTATATAGAGTCTATGGATAATGCAAAAATTATCCATAGACTAGCACAATTTTTCAGTGTGACTTCCAAAGGTTAACTTTACAAGATACTGTTTGTGGGAGATTTTTATTTCTATTGGAGTTTTTATGCAGAAAAAATTGCTACTGCCCAAATCCCAAGATTTTGGATTTGTGGTGGGGTCAGGGGTTTACTGGCCTGGTTGAAGAATAACAGAGCTTTAAACCACATCCCGGCCAAGCCCTGGTGTTAGAGTGAGGTCTGTGAGGTCATTTGTCTCAGTGCCTTAAAATCCATTAATGAGCCGAACAGCCTCTGTGGGGGGGGTGATCAGGCACCCCTCGTGTTAGCCCTCTACTTATCCTCGGTGTTTGTCTGTGCCGTTGAGTTTGCCTCGGGGGAAGAACAAGCGCTGGCACCCTGCTGTTCACATCTTACTCTTTCTTCCTTTTATCAGCAGTGGGTAGCTGTTTTTTTTCCCAAACATTTCTTCCTTCCAAGGAATGCAGTTGTGAAGTATGCTCAGAGAAACTCTTCAAAGAGTAGGACAGCCCTTCACAGCGTCCTGTGCAGAGCTGACAGAAACAGAGCAGTGTGTGCCTGTTTGTAAATCACTGTGGCTCCCCTAACACCTTGTATTTGAGGTTTTGGACGTTTGGCTTGCTTTCATATCCTCACGCTGTGGTTCTCCCAAGTGTCTGCAGGGTGCAGCCTCAGGCCCTGTCTGGAGTCGCTCCCCCTTTTAAGAAACTTTTCTGCACACAGCTGTGTGGTGTGTCCTATCTTATAATTCAGGTCTAGGAATTCTTCAAGGTTATATTAGAGCTGTATAATTTGTTGTTTTAATGTACATTTTGCATTAAATATTTGAATATATCTGCCAAAAATAGAATATTTAAATATTATTATTTGGTCCAGCTGATAGCCCTAGTGCAGGGGTCGGCAACCCTGGTCCTGGAGAGCCGCAGGGTGTGCTGGCTTTCGTTGTTGCTTGGCATTAATTGATCAATAAAAGTCGTTGATTACACAGTTAACTTACCTCACCTGGTTTCTTGGGTCTGAATCGGTTACTTATTTTAAGGTGGAGACGAAAGCCAGCACACCCTGCGGCTCTCCAGGACTAGGGTTGCCAACCCCTGCCCTAGTGGTTTGGTTTTTACTGCCTTTAAAATCATTTCAGACCCAAGGGCCTTAATTGAGTGTGAACAACTGCTTTCATATATATTGAAGTGCTGAACAACAGCAAAAACCAGCAGACCCTGCAGTTCTCCAGGACTAGGTATTGGGAACCTGGTGTAGAGGATGTCTTGGAAGTAAACAATCGTAACCAGTTTAGAGGTTGCATTTGTTCACTTCTTTGTTCAGGATCCTCTTTTCACTCCTTCCTCCTCTTCCTCTCTTCTGTCTCTTCTTCCTGTACCTTGTCCTTTTCGTTAGGTTTTCTTTCTTCTGTCATCTCCCTCTGGAGCCACGTAGTGTTCCATCAGCATGCTCTATCAGCCGTGAAACTCAACCAGCCCTATCGTTCCTCTTCCCTCCACCATTGGCCTCTTCTTTGCTTTTCTCCTCATGCATTCACATTTTTCTTATTTCCATTGTAAATAGTAAATAGAAGTCTACCAAACGGGCTGGGATCAATTCCTTTTGAATTCAGGAAATTAACTGAAACTCAGTTCCCAAATTGACAAATACTGTAATGGTCTGTGAATTTGGTTTCAATTTATTTCCTGAACTGACTGATTTGAAATGGAACTCACCCCACCCCTCTGGTGGCTCTCTGTTCATTCTGTGCTCATTCTCTGACCTGTTTATTTTCTTAGGGCCGAGAGGATGGCGATAACGGCAAACAGGCTTGGGTCAAACCCGGGTGAGTTTCCCCTCCGGTGCCATTTCTGGATGCTTCCGTGTCACCTCCACTCCTATCAGCCTGGAGCCGGCTTATTAACTGATGCTTCTCAAACACCTCAGAGACCATGGCCCACTTAAAGAGCGCATGGTTCTTTCGGTGACCTGTCCCTTGTTAAATATGGCCTGACATATAATTGCGTTTGGTTAAACATGCGTGTATACTGTACACTGTCTTTAGCACAGTGCTGTTACTAGGGAAGTATTTAATTTGACTGGTGTGAATATCAAATGGAAATGTGATAAAAATACAGCAAGGTTTGAAAAAAAAAATATACACATCATATGACTCACTCACTGCACTGAGCCCTTTCTGAACTTGTAAATTGACGCGGGGTTCTAATCCATTTCCTTGCCAATGGTACAAATGAAGCCTTGGCTGTTCCCCTGCTCTATCACTGATAAGATATTCTGTACAGACTGCAGTGACTGAACACCTCTATTAGTTTTTAATATCCCCCCCTGGAGCGAGCCGGTCCCTGGGCATCTGCGCTCTCCTCTGGTGCGGGTGAATTTGTTGTTTTAATGCACTGCATCTCTCAGTGTACTGCTGATAAACAGGAGGCCCTTTGCAAGCTCACTTGGAAAACTTCTCCTTATGGAATAGCAGTGTTGGGAACAAGACAAGCAATAATACATCTTATCACAGATAAAAATATACCCCTGATATTGCACGCTATGATTTATTGCCACCAGTGTATGAAGAAAACTATTAATACTGTGTACTGTAATATCACATAATTGCATGATAAAATTAAAACTACCTTGTTTATTTTATTATGTTTCTAATAGACCAATTTTATCTTTATAAAATTCAATTTCAATTTTATCCTCCTGTGTGTTTTTACATTCCCAAGTGCTGCATATGGCAGAACGTGCTAGGCAAGAGGGGCCAGTATTTTACACAGAAGGGGTGTGTACTATGCAGGGGGTGTACAATTTTGTCCCTCAAACTGTGTGTTTTGTGTGAGGGGGTGTGGCCTTCCGTACCAGGAGGTGTGTGCTTTGAGTTGGAGAGGGTGTGGCTCTTGACTGATAGGTTTACCTATGCCCACAGAGGGGGTGGCGGCCTCTTTGGGATTGACAGCATGCCCGACCTTCGCAAGAAGAAGCCCCTCCCCCTGGTCAGCGACTTGGTGAGTGCCGTCAGTTTAGGTCCTTCTACCAAAACTCACTGTAACAAGGAATGGACATCCATGTCTGACCAAAATGCTAATGTTCATCAGGCCTACAGGATGAAAATGTTTTTGTTATGTCTACTCTACAATCAGTTCTGGCTACACACTATATGATGTACATTTTGCTTAGTAATGTGTTACGGTCAAAATTCATTCAAAGAGAATTTAATTTTACTGCCATTAATCGAGTTACATTATTAAAAATGGCATACATATTGATCTGGGTCCAGTGTACCATATATTTATGAAGTACATTTTTAGTTATGTCTGCTGAAAATGAGTTTAAGGGACCAGGTTTATTAACTTGTTATAGATTTTTGACTGATTTGTGTTATAGACGCAGATTCCTTGTGTTGTTTCCTTGTCGTTGTCTTTACCAATCTTATATGTGGAAGAAAAGATATGCGTGCATATACTAATACTGATGCGCATTTGCTACAGTTCATTTTTGCATAAACCCCATAATCCAGAAAATCATTTTAGGAAATCATATGATGTAATCGACTGTGTTCTCTCACATGAAAAGTTTAAAATTAACATTTTACAACTCTCTTGACTGCAACCCCTCTCCCTGGTCAGGCTATGGTAAGTTTAAATTAAGCCCACTTATCTACCCTCCACTCTCAAATGTAGTCATTCCAGAGATTATTTACAGGCCTTAGTTTCCCTTCCTCCGTCCGCTCTATTTATTTTCCCCCATGTGAGCAGTTCTTCATTTTCATGGTGACAGAACGGTGGATTCCATCTCAATTCGGTCAATTAAAAAAAGTAAATTGAAAATGAGTTACATTTTCAGTTTGTCTCCTGAAATGACCAAATCGAAATGGATGCAAAGGCATGTTAAAACACTCACTGTTATGGCGCGCACCGAAGAAGCTTCCTTTCTCTGAGTAAGGTCCAGCCTCATCCCAGAAACCCCCAGCATTGTGCTGTGAAAGTGTGACATACAGGCTTTGATCTGCCTGTGTAACGCGTTATTCAAGACAGGTGGAAGCACTCCATCTTTTAACTTGAAAGAGTGCATGGTGGCAATGTAAAATCCAAAAAATAATATATATTTATATTTATATAATATATTTCTGCTCTAGACTTACAGAATATCATTATATTTATGAACACTAGGTTGACACATCCACATATAAACATATGTGTGTATGTGTGTAGAATTGTGTAACTGACATCTTTTTTTCAATTGGATCATTTCGCGAAATATTCTGTATTAATGGTCTGAAACATACATTTCCAAAAAGATCTATTATTTTCTTGTCAAATACAGCTCATATTTACTCAATGAATTGCAAACAGATTCATAAGGTAAATATATGATTTACATTTTGGATTTTACACGCCGTGTTTCACAAACATTTTCACATGAGCACACACATGCACTACCCATCCATTTGCATCACTCAAAGAAAGGGGTCACTTCATTTTAGTTCAGTCAATTCAGACATAATCAGTATATGAATTGATAAATTGGCATCGTGTACTGGAGAGATTTTCAAACAAATGAATTTCCTGAATTGACAGAATTTTAAATATAATTGACCCCATCTGGCAGATATTGATTTAGATCTATTTTAAATATAGTCTGTATTGTTTTTTCCAATTCCAATTCAATACATGAAAATGTGTCCCTGCTCATCCATAACAATCAATAAAGTGAAAACTCATGAAGCTTAGTTGCTTCCTGATATCAGTCATGGTTTGATTTCCCTCTGATTGAATGAATCTTCTTTACTGGACATCAGTAATCACATGATTGTCTCACCAAACACCTGGTTCTTTTCTTAGAGAGAAGTGAAATTTAAGTCATGCAGGTTTACCTCCGTTGTAATCATACGTATTATATATTATTGTGATGAAAAACCTCTTACTGGCATCCAATTAACATATAAGTGCTTGTATGGTTGTAAGAGAAAATGGTTCATAAATTACATTGTAATATGTCATGTAAATAAAACATTCTTGAATTGACGAGAAAAGAAAATCTAAAAGCCCCTGAACGTTTAATGAAATGCAAATCTTTTGCATTTCATTAAACACAATATATATACACACCTGTACTTAATGTATGTATTTTTTACATTTAATTCTTCCTTATTCTTCTTTATTATAACACGGCAGTCTTGTTTTAAGAATGGGATTGTCATTGATTGTCGTTGTGGGAAACCAGTGTAAAGAAAAAAATAAAATCTTCTCAACAAGACTTAAATTTAAAAAGTCATCACCAATTTTTGGTAATTGAGAATAATAAATAGGGAGAACATTTTATTTGCTGTTTAAGTGTGTTATGGAAGGAGCTCTGAAATCATTATTTTGTGCAAAAAGTGTAACATGGAGACAATGCTCCGTTTGACTGTCTTTAAATGATCTATATGTGTCATCTGATGGTGTATACTTGGCATGGTGCTAGCTCATAGCACATAGCCTTTTCACGGTTACACAATTTCATGCATTTTGTTTATTTTGTCCCTTCAGGGTTCTTAATTATTTGCCACTTAGCATGAAAGGCAAACAGACACAGATACTGCCTGGCTTCTGTTTTTTTTAAAGATTTTAAATGAGCAGTGAAGGTCGTTTATATCTGTTTCAGTAAGTCAGAGTTAAGGAGACTACTAGTAATATACACCCTCTGAGCACTTTATTAGGAATACCTGTACACCTACTTATTCATGTGGTAATCTAAACAGACAATTGTGTGGCAGCAGTGGAATGCCTACAGTCTTGCAGATACGGGTCAGGAGCTTCTGCTATTGTTCACATCAACCATCAGAATGGGGAAAAAAATTAGATCTTTGTGACTTTGACTGTGGTGCCAGACGGTGGTTTGAGTATTTCAGAAACTGCTGATCTCCTGGGATTTTCTCTTACAATTGGATCTAGAGTTTGCAGAGAATCGTGCGAAAAACAAAAAACATCCAGTGAGCATCAGTTCTGTGGGCAAAAACGCCTTGTTAATGAGAGAGGTCAGAGGAGAAGGGCCTGACTGGTCAAAGTTGACAGCAAGGTGACACAAATAACCATGCATTACAACAGTGGTATGCAGAAGAGCATCTCTGAACACACGATGCATCATAACTCTAAGTGCATAGGCTACAGCAGTAGAAGTCTAAAAAAGAAGTCTAATAAATACCTAATAAAGTGCTCACTGAGTGTATATTCCTAGAAGCTCCTTAGTCAGAGTGCTGTTCACAAACTGATTTTTACATGAATGTTTTTAAATGTTTACTTTCTTTGCTGCATTAATGTAATCATATTCCACTTCCCTGGTTGCATAACACTGCCAAAGTGAAGTTTCTATGTCAAATTAAGAGACTAACTGAACCATTGTGTAAATTAGATGGTCAGTGGGATGACCGTTGTTATAATCGAGCTAATTATGTGCTGAGTGGGTTTCATGTCATAAGCTACCGGATCTCAGTAGCAGGGTTGGGGTCATTACCTTTGCATTTTTCATCAGTTCAGGAAATTAATGAAAATTAATGGAATTTCTTGATTATTTGGATGGGTTTTTTTTTATTGATGAATTGAACTTTAATTTCATGAACTGGCTGAACGCAAGAGAAACTGACCCCCAGCCCGATATTGTTGTGTGTCTGATGAGGTAACATTAGGCTGGTTTGGGGGGGGCTAACTGTTGCCTTGTGATGTGCAGTCCCTGGTCCAGTCCAGGAAGGCCGGAATCACCTCTGCCATGGCCACACGGTCATCCATCAAGGATGAGGAGCTGGTGAGTAGCCTTCTGCCGCTGCCTCTCATTGCAGCCAAGAAATGCTACGCTTTTATTTTGACATGGACTGCCCTTGCATTCATCATGGTAGAGAGGTGTTACACTGTTATATTGATTCAGCCTTGAAAGATTATGCTTTTCTGTTTTTATTTTGACTCAGGGTGCCCTTGTATTCATCATAGCCCAGAGACATTGCGCTTTTATTTTGACAGTGGTCCTCCTCAACTTTACAGGCTGACAAGAGGCCCCAGGAGCACTTATGGTTCTAATCATGATTCCCAGTCCTTCTACCCTTGTATTATAAACAGTGCACACTCATGTCATGTCAGTTCAGATATGATTTTGAATTCAGTTGAAATATCATTAAAGCAATTGTCATTTTTCAGTTCATGAACAGTTAGTGTAATGATCACACAATATTTCACCTGACTGATGCTTTTATCATGGCTTCAGATGTGAGATGATTGGACAGGCACACTTGAGTTCAGTTTACTGTGCTCCTGAATGCAGTGTCTGTTTCACACCCTCCCTGTAGAAAAACCATGTCTACAAGAAGACCCTGCAGGCGCTGATCTACCCCATCTCCTGCACCACGCCCCACAACTTCGAGGTGTGGACGGCGACCACGCCCACCTACTGCTACGAGTGCGAGGGGCTGCTGTGGGGCATCGCCCGGCAGGGCATGAGGTGCACCGAGTGCGGGGTCAAATGTCACGAGAAGTGCCAGGACCTGCTCAACGCCGACTGCCTGCAGCGTGAGTTCTGGGTGGCGTCGGTCGGGGGGTTGGGGCAGAGTGGGGATGGGTAGAAATGGATTGGTGGAGATTATTGGATAGCAAGGTGGTGCAGTGAGTAGCACTGTTTTCTCACAGCAAGGCCTTTCCGTGTGGAGTGTGCATGTTCTCCCCATGCTGGTGTGGGTTTCCTCCAGGCACTCTGATTTCCTCCCACAATACGAAGACATGCAGTTTAGGCTGGTCAAAAGAGCATGTTCAGTCAACATATCCTGTATAAATAAAGGTTAATAAATTAATAACATTTGGGGAGGGGTGCAAATGGGCGGAGAAGGGCTGAAAATGAGTAGCCATTGGCGGGATGGTACCTGTAGGGGGGAGTGACACCGGTGGTTTTAGTGTCTCTGTTCGTCCATCGTACTGTTTTGAGCCTTTGAAGGACTGATGTTGGCTTGATGGCCAATAAAAAGGAAAGGGGATTTTGGTGGAGAGGCACTCTCTAGGTACCGTTTTTATTGATAAGCCAGTCACTTTTGATGGACTGGAACGTCCACTTTGTTCGCTCGTTTACAAGTGAAATCCCTTGTTAACTTTTTTGACGCTGCTTTGAGGTTTTTTTTTTGTCCGTGGAGCTGTCAGAAGTATTTTGGCAGTTCATTAACATGTCCCTGTACCCGTTGTTTTCTCCCCGAGCACAATATTGTGATTGATGTCCTATTAGTGAGCACGCGCTGCCTGGACTTCATATCAGTTGTTTATGAAATGCTGCTGGGCCGGGTCGATGTAACGGAAGCAGATCCATTCAAGAAATAAATAATTAATTAAATAGCCTTGGTCGGCGGGGAAGATCAATAGCCAGAGCCTTTTGTTTAGCATAAATGTTTAACTTATTTGATGATATACGGGTCTGGAAGAACTTTCCGGATTGCAGCATTGTTTCCGTGTCCACAGCCGAGTGTTCTCCTCCAGTGGGTTGTTTTCACTGCAGGAAATTAGACAAAGCGATTTCAGTGCAGTCATTGAGTTCTTGTTTCATGGGGATTCAATCTGGCTGTTAAATGGAATTGTTCAGTTGCTAATACTAGTTTTCAGTCTACTAGTTAGTTGGCAGTCTTGGTGGGATGGTATCAGTTCATGTTGTCAGGGTTACTGCTAGATTAAGAAGATATTTCCTCAGGGTTATCAGGTAGGCATGCCCTTTTCTCAATGTTTCTTTGATCATCAGAGGGGCTTAACAGTGCAATCCGGCAACCCAGATTCACCCCTTCCATGTCTTTCTCTCTGGCTGGTTGGGAATGGGCATCTGCTTGTCGAGCATTTAAAAGATGTTTTTCTCTGGAGCGACGTACGCAGCTTACATTATGTTTCATTATTTCGCTTTTTGTCCACTTCAGTTGCCGCTGGCTGTTTACATTTGCTCAAGGGTACAATAGCAGTGCCCCTTCTGGGAATCAAACCCACAGCCTTTGGGCAACAGGCACTGTCCCATAACCGCGTTGGGTTGCCTGATTTGATGATGGGGTCACCTGAACATTTTTGGGGATGACATTTTTTGCTGTAATAAAGCAATGAGGCTCAAGATATATTGCTATATCGCCAATATAGTCTTGGTTAGCTGGTGTTGTTTGGCATGAGGTGCGTGAGGGTGGGGTGTTGGGGTCGCTTAAATTTGTAAGCATTCATTTGGGACTGCATCAGAAATATGTTTGGGAACCCCTTGTAGTGCAATATTGAATTACAGTACTACAGGAAATCACAGCTGGGAGTTTCCTATGTCACATGAGGAATGTATGGAATTGTAGTCCTATTGTTCCTACACCCTGTATTAAACTCTGATGCCTACCTGCTCCAGGTGCGGCAGAGAAGAGCTCCAAACACGGGGCTGAGGACCGCACCCAGAACATCATCATGGCCATGAAGGACCGCATGAAGATCCGTGAGCGCAACAAGCCGGAGATCTTCGACATGATCCGTGACGTCTTCGTTGTGAGCAAGGTCATCCACGCCCAGCAGATGAAGACCATCAAGCAAAGCGTCCTGGATGGCACCTCCAAGTGGTCAGCCAAGATCACCATCACAGGTAACCTTAGTGTCCGGCCAAGATTACCATCACAGGTAACCTTAGTGTCCGGCCAAGATTACCATCACAGGTAACCTTAGTATCCGGCCAAGATTACCATCACAGGTAACCTTTGTATCCGGCCAAGATTACCATCACAGGTAACCTTAGTATCCGGCCAAGATTACCATCACAGGTAACCTTAGTGTCCGGCCAAGATTACCATCACAGGTAACCTTAGTATCCGGCCAAGATCACCAATGGGCTCGACTGGTCATTGGGTGATGTGGGATGCATGGGGCCAAAAGTAGTGCTCATCGGTCCACAGTATTACATTACATTTACTTACCCAACTAACATTGTATGATTCTCTTGCTGTGCAGTGCTTTGTGCCCAGGGGCTCCAGGCCAAGGACAAGACAGGCTCCAGTGATCCCTACGTCACAGTCCAAGTGGGCAAGACCAAGAAGAGGACCAAGACCATCTATGGCAACCTCAACCCGGTCTGGGAGGAGAAGTTCCACTTGTGAGTTTTCCTCTGAACTTCCTGTTCTGAAAGCCGGCTAATTAGACCATGGCTTTAGACATATATACAGTGCAGTGGGCCTTGTATTCTTGTGTTTTTATACCATAATAACTGCAGACCAATTAAATAGCCTAATTTAGGTCCTTAATTAGTTTTAGTTATTGTTAAACTCAACTGGAATTCTGTTTGTATGAATGTGTAAGCATGTGCTCGAGCACTTGCTTTCAGTCATTGTTAAGGAGAAATCCAGTTTGATCTACTACAATGGGAAGTCCATTTTCCTGTAATTGAGTAGAATGTGTATAGCTGTCTGGACTCTGTAACCCAAGGCCTTGGCACTAGCTGACTGAACTTAATCACATTTCTAAATGTCACCTGCTGTCGGCATGGAGATTCTCAGAACCACTTCGGAATGACTTTTCAGGCAGGAAGCCAAATAGCTTGAAATAACAGCTTCATTGTGCTTGTCGTCTCCTTAAATGACATTACATTACAATCCATAAAGCTGTATCCTGAACAAGGAAACTGCCCTGACAAACTAATTACCTCAATGGACAAACTCCCATTACAAGATTACAGTTAATTAAGAGAGCCTAAAATCTATTTCCTTTCCAGACTAGCCTCTTGTCATAAGATAAACATCCCCTTATGAAATGTAGACTCAAGATGAGTACTATTTCCGTGCATTTTTGAAATATTTTCATTTTGTCTTTTCAGAATGGGATTTACCTACCTTTTTTTTTTAATAACTCCAGTAATTTTAAGGCTGTCAAAGACAAGATGGTGACCAGTGTTTAACTAGAATAGTCACAGTAAGCAGTTTTGAATGCTCTTTCATTTCAGGTTTTATGATTAAATGAAATGACATTCTAGTCATTGAGTGTTCTTCTATACCTCTTTTCTTGACAAAAGAGGATTGTTGCCCACACCGTTTTGAGAGTAGCAGGGGTCAGTGATGTAGCAATGACTGTCAATGTTTTATGATGATGTGAGTGACACTTAAACCCTGCAGCGAGTGCCACAACTCGTCGGACCGCATAAAGGTGCGTGTGTGGGATGAGGACGATGACATCAAGTCGCGGGTGAAGCAGCGGCTGAAGAGGGAGTCCGACGACTTCCTGGGGCAGAGCATCATCGAGGTCCGCACGCTGAGCGGGGAGATGGATGTCTGGTACAACCTGGGTCAGTACTCAAACCTGGTCCTTGCCCTAGAGCAGGGCTCTCCAACCCTGGTCCTGAAGAACCACAAACTCTGCCGGTGTGAGCGAAGTGAGCACCGAAAATGAACTCTGTAATCAGCTGCTCTAACTGATTAATTAAGTGCAGAGAAACAACAAAAACCAACATCCTGTCCAGGACCATGGTTGCAGACCCCTGCACTAAAGAGAAACTGTGGTCATGGCCTCAGTCTTTGGGCATGTACTGTATGTGGGTGGAGGGAGAGAGGGAGGGGGAAGAGAGAGGAAAGGAGGGAGGATTTGGAAGCGAGTTGGAGACCGAGAGGGAGAGAGGGAGAAAGAAAGAGAGGGAGAGAGGAACAGAGGAAGGCAGGGAGGGAGAGAGAGCGACAGGCAAATGGGTGCAGCAGATAGACTCCATGGTAATCCTTTTATGCCCTTGATTGTAAAAGATGTTATCGAAAGAGAATTCCTCTTCCCCCTTTATCCAAGGCCTATCAACTCAAACCACTACTTAAGGACCACTACTCTCAGCCATCTATTGTAATTCAGTCATAATTCAGGCTTTCAGTTCAGTCTCGCAGAAAATAATTTTGGTGGAATCCAAACCCATGACCTCGTTGTGTAGTTCCCTGTGATGCCGGAACTGAGTGAAATTAAACGGTGAGTCTTGGTAAACGGTTTGCGGCTTCCTGGCCCTTCCGCGGGTGGGGCGTTCCTGGGGCCAGGCCGGTCCATTGGGGTCGATGGTTTTTGGGAAGTGCACTGACCAACCTCCTGTGAAGAGGTCCCACGGGCCCAGAGGCAGGCCTTTTTTGGGATTTCTGCCCCTTTCCTCTTCCTCTTGATAAAAAGCAGAGTGTATTTCTCATATCTGCTCTTTTGTGGGCCTGCCTGGCCTGTCAGAGGGAAGTGCGTGTCCTCATTGCCCCAAATGTTGCTATTTTAAGGGGTGACGGCTTTGTCTGACATCACGGTCCAGGACGTTGGGCTCTGTGAAAGCGTTTTTTGTTGGTAGAGTGACCAGAGTGCATCACTGGAAGATTGGAAAATGCTGCCTGTCTGCCTCACTCAGACACGATGTACAAGTCTTTTGTCTGCAAATGAGTCCATGCTGGCCTCAGAAAATTCCTGATTTTATCTGGACAATGTTTCAGTTATGCAGAGTGCATTGTGTTAGCCCTCTGTTCATTTGCTACCCCTGCAATTAATTAGTAATTAAGCTTAATGAAGTGTACTATATTTAGGCTTTGGAATCAAAATCTGCAAGTAAGGAGAGGCGGGGGGTGGGGGTGGGGGTCAGGGTCTGTTTTCAAAAGCATTCAGTATGTACAATAGATTCAGAATACTGATGGAAAGCCTGTAGGACATGCTTTTTCAGACTCAGAAAAAGGATTTTCACACGATAGATATATGGTTAAACCCCACTTGAGCTGCACCTGCCACTGCTCATGCACCCAGCGTTGTTGGTCTATCTCTTCCTCTTCCACTTTCTCTCTCCCTCCTTACCTATTTTATTGCAACCACATTCAGACCTGGGTTCAAATGATATTTGTTTTCGATCCAAACGCTTTTCTGTGCTCTATTGATCTTGCCTTGTGCATCTTAGTCTACAAGGTGTGTGTCCCATCCCCATACCTCCACCTGCCAGTACCTCCACACCTGCCTGTACACCAACAGACCTTTCAGACTCCTAATAGCCCCTCTCTGGGGCGGGGGTGGTGGGGGGTGCAGCCACGTCCCTGAATGCTCCATTAGTCCTGTTTGACTGCCTGTCACCCCCATCCATCGAGCCCCAAGGCCTGCTCTTTCTCCCGATGTGTGCAGTCCCTACCACTCCCCCGTCTTTCCTCCTGTCAGTCGCTCTCTAAGCTGTACTTGTACCTGTCCTGCTCGCCTAATTTTAAACTCAACTCTGTCTGTGACAGCTGGTACCATTAGCAAGCTGTTAAACTCAGTGAAAATGTCAAAAATATAAATTATACATTTTATGAAGTGTAATTTAAACAAACAATTGTTGAATTTCTGGTCTTTACATTAAAAATATGTTCTTTAATGTTGTCGTTTGCTCTTTATTTTACTGAAAGTATTGCTTCAGGCACCGTTTAGGCACCGGGACCAAGTAATGTTTCAGCATCTGTATCAGCAAAATCTCAAACGTACCCAACCCAAATACGAACAAGCTTAAACCGAGACCATCCGATGCAAAGCCAGCTGTGTTAAAACAGCAGGCCTCTTCACCTTCCTATACACGCATTTTGAAAATGTCAACTTCAACATACGCTCTGCCTATAGATTTATAGTCATAGAGCAGCCAAACCCATTTTTCAGTTCCTTTCGCAGAGTGATCTAAAGGAGCGCTAACGGTCGCCCTCACCCTGCCTCTCAGAGGAGGGAAATGAAGGGGTTGATTTAGGGAACCGCCGTAATGGCTCCTGCCTTTGATCGACTGCTGGTGGAGAGAGATGATATCTGTTCTCTGACCCCTCTTGTGCTCTCTTTCCTGCTCCATCTCTCCCTACCTTTCTCCACCGCTCCCTCTCCTTTACTCTGTCTCTCTCTATCCTGCTCCTTAGTCCTTATCTCCCCTGCCAATCCTCTCTCCCTATCTCTCTCTGTTTCTCTCCCCCACTCTCTTTCCCTTTCTCACTCCTTCTCTCTCCTGCTCATTATGTTCCTCTGCCCCCCTCTCTCTCTCTCTGTGTCTCCCCACTCACTGTCTTCCCCTCTGTTCCTGTGGAAACCAGTTGGATGGTTCCTTCCTTAATTACGGTCCAATCCTGATCGGAAATCGACCGATCCATGACACATACTAATTATTGTAATAAAGTGTGATAATGTTGCTGCCATGAAAATCACCGGGGTGGGACAGATGGTTTATTTTCCCGAGGTGACCCAGATGAAATCTTCTTATCTGAAGTCAGTGGGCTGAAATTATCCTGTTATTATTTTATCATTTATATGTTTAAATCTGTTTGTCATTAAACTTGCCCCCTTATAAGTTAAAATGGAAATTACAAATTACAATTAAAATGAATTTACTGCATATATTTTTTTCCCATTTTTCTCATTTCATGTGCAGTATATGTATTACTTATGTGTAGTCCGTGATTTTCTGTGATGTCACTTCCTGTGCTTGCTGCTCAGTGTTTGTGTATCGCTGTTTATTGATCAGTGTTTGGGTATTGCTGTTCATTGATCAGTGTTTGGGTATTGCTGCTCCTGGGTCAGCATACTGTGTGGGCGCTGCTGTTTTTGGGTCAGTGTGGTATTTGTGTTTGTTTCACAGAGAAGAGGACGGACAAGTCGGCGGTGTCTGGGGCCATCCGTCTGCAGATCAGCGTGGAGATCAAAGGGGAGGAGAAGGTGGCTCCGTACCATGTCCAGTACACCTGTCTGCACGAGGTAAAGATCTGCACCGGTCGCTCTGAGCTAATCCTGCCCTTCATCTGCCCAACAGGATATTGCAGGGGAAGGTTAGCTAAAGGCTTTGGGCCAGATTTGGCCCATGCCATCTCATAGTTTGGTCCCATGAAAAAAAAAGTTAATCCTAAATTTGGCTCCATGCACACAAAAGTAAATCCTCAATTTGGCTCCATGTACACAAAAGTAAATCCTCAATTTGGCTCTATGAACACAAAAGAAAATACATATTTACTTTTGTGTTCATAGAGCCAAATTGAGTATTTACTTTTGTTATTAAACATATGTGTTATTTACATATATGTTTGTTTTTGTGATGTGTGGGCCTACTATAGCAACTATTCTTGCCTGTGTTTCCCAGAACCTGTTCCACCACACCACCGACATCATGGCCCAGGGCGTGGTCAAGATCCCGGACGCCCGGGGCGACGATGCGTGGAAGGTGTACTTCGACGAGGTGGCGCAGGAAGTAGTGGACGAGTTCGCCATGCGCTACGGCATCGAGTCCATCTACCAGGCCATGACGTGAGTCTGGGACCCCACTCCCGCCCTCCCTCACCATCTCTCTATCTCTGTTGGCTTGGTACTCTCATGTTGGGTATGAGAAACTTCTTATCTATGTCTGTCAGAACCTGCTCCCCCGAACCCCTGACTTTACCACAGTCAACCCGCCCTTATTTATTCCAGTACCTGTGTAAACACACTCTTGATTGCTTTCTCGCTGCGGACACAAAATGGCCGCCCGCCTGCTCCCGGGTCACCTGTTTCTCGGCCGAGTCTGTGAGTGCGATGATTGTTTTCTCAGCAGACGTTCGGCAGATGGCTTTCATCGATTTGACGCGGCCGGTCAGCTCTCGCGATTGCCCCATGCCCTCCCAAAGAAGATGAAATCACAGCTCTATTTCTGAACAGACACAGAGCCTGTCTGGAACAGGCCCCAGCCGAAACGTCTCATTCACAAACGCAAACGCTCGCAGGCTGCCTTTGTAATAGATTATTTTAGTTGCTGTGTTCACTGACAAAGTTGACTAACAGAGGACTCAGCCAATGCTGATTTATTTGGTGCATACTGTGTCTAAAATACCAAAAAATGATCATGCTCAAATAAGTATAATTTATTTCATCACTTATTTGCAGAAAACAATGTGATCATTTGTGAGTGAGTGAGCTCATTGCTGCCCCCTGCTGGTTTCCACAGACACTTTGCCTGCCTCTCCTCCAAGTACATGTGTCCAGGCATTCCCGCAGTGATGAGCACCCTACTGGCCAACATCAACGCCTTCTATGCCCACACCACCGCCTCCACCAACGTGTCTGCCAGCGACCGCTTCGCCGCCTCCAACTTTGGGGTACGAACCATCCTGAGAAAGGGTTTAGACCAGGGTTCTTCAAATCTGGCCCTCAAATCCAAATCCATCCCTAGTTTCCAGACTGTCTTCACACTCCCAGGTAAAGGGTGGGTGGAAAACCAGCAGTTCTTGGCCTTCGGGGACCGTGATTTGTTGATCCCTGGTTTAGGCCCATAATCATCCCACCACACCATGAGAACAGTGATATGCACTTTTTTTTGAAGATATAAGGTGTGTAGATGCATATCCTCCTGAGGATACTTATTGTCATGGATAATCTTTTTAATATTTTTAAAATATCTATCCCATGGAATGCAGGTTTTTTGGCATAATAGAATATCATGATTCTATCAAGACCAGAGATTAAGGTCCCCTAGGAGCTATTAACCTATTAACTGTTGAGCCTTAATAGGATCTAGCATGAATATGTATACCTTCATGTGCTTTAAAACTGCTGTTTGTGAATCTAATAACAACAGTTCTGATAACTTCTTTCAGCTTTTATCCACATAATTGGGGCACATTTCTTAAAGCAGTACAGCTGTTGATGGCTTGTGTTCTGTCAAGGTGTGATGATGAATGAACATCTCCAGGATAGCCGCTGTTAGCTATTAGCAGCAGGAAAATGACAGCTTGTAAAGATGCGTGTGATGTTGGCTGAACTTTGTGTGGAAAATCATTCCCTGTTGCGCACGGCTTTGAAGACCATCTGAAGGCAGGTTGAGCGGAATCGCGTTGTTGCTGTAACCGTTGGCGTGGGCGTCTGTGTTGCTGTTACGGTTAGCGTGGGCGTCTGTGTTGCTGTTGGTTGCTGCTTTTCATCTTTGAAGTGGGACCGCTTGTTACCCACCGCTGCCCTCCTCTTTAATGTCCTGGGCCTGTAACCGGAGCTCAAGCTAATTGTCCGTGGCAGAAGCTACGACCGCCACTGCAGAGATTAATCGTATCCCCGAACATTCCCAGCAGACTTCTGTAATTAGCCTCGGCGTTCTCCCGAGCTGTCAGGCTAAATCAGCTTTCTTGCCTTTTTCTAACGCTTTAGTCCAGGGGTCTGAGAAACTCCAGTCCTGAAGGCCTGCAATATCTGCGGGGTTAGTGTGATACCCTTTCAATCAACCTGTTTGGGGTTGAGGGACTTGAAATTCCTTAAGCCTGAATTATACTTGGTCGCACAACGTTTTTCCACAAGCGTCGTGGGACGAATGTAAATGTCACATGACATGTCTTAGTGGTATATATGACACTGAATTTGTCCAATCAACACTGCACGAGTGTTGAAAATACATGGTACAACACTTGTGGAAAGGGCAGCTTTAATTGCTGAAACACCAAATACCAGCAGATACCTGAATGGCTGTAGCTTGTGTCCATACTCTGTGGTGAATACCACAGCCAGGCTTCAGGTGCTCCAGCTTGATCTGCCAGTGTGTGTCCTGTGCACAGTTCAGCGGCTTTGATCTACTGTACTGTGGCGCATCGATCCTGATTTTTAATACCGCGTCGGGATTGATCTGCTGGCCCCTGCCCTCCTGACAGAAAGCCGGCGCTCCCACAATACAGATAACCTTGGGCTGGTCTCCCAGGGTACAGGTGACCGTGGGCTGGTCTCCCAGGGTACAGGTGACCTTGGGCTGGTCTTCCAGGGTAGGGGTGACCTTGGGCTGGTCTCCCATGGTATGGGTGACCTTGGGCTGGTCTCCCATGGTATGGGTGACCTTGGGCTGGTCTCCCATGGTATGGGTGACCTTGGGCTGGTCTCCCAGGGTACGGATGACCTTGGGGCTCGTCTCCCAGGGTACGGGTGACCTTGGGGCTGGTCTCCCAGGGTACGGGTGACCTTGGGCTGGTCTCCCATGGCTGGCCGCCCCAGCGCTCTCTGCGATCCCATCAAAATGCGCCCCACATGCTCCTCCATAACGCTCTGAGCGGTTTTCCGAGAGAATGTCGCCGATTGCACGTGGGGATTGTGGGAATATGAATGGGTTCCCTCTGAAGTACTCCAAGAATTCTACATTCTATAGGTTAATGCACTTGATAGACTGTGGTCTCTCTCGCTCTCTCTCTTTCTCTGTCGCTCTTAAATTGAATTACTGTGCTTCATTTTCATGACAAGTGAAGTGACAAGTGTTGCTAAGGTATTAAAATACATAAGTGACATGAACAACCCCCATGGAGGAATAAATCTTTTAAGTCTCAAGTCTTTTTCTCTCTCTCTACCTGCCGCTGTGACTCACTCATGTCCAACCTAATTCTGCATCTCTCTTTTTCTCCTCTTTCATCTCCTTCAACAGAAAGAGCGGTTTGTTAAGCTCCTGGATCAGCTGCACAATTCTCTCCGCATCGACCTCTCCACGTACCGGGTGAGTTGGTGTGGGGGTGAGCTTCATGGGCACACAGCTGGGGTTCGCTGGCATAATGCTAAAAGCACCTTAAAGCATCCTTCAACCCTCTGCCCAGAAGCTGCTTCAGACAGCCTGCAGTTAGAGGTCAGCTTCCCACGAAAACGCTCTGCTGATGTTTCTCAGAGCCTGGTGTAGCTGAGTAATCGTGTTTGCCTTCATATTCTTGTATCATTCGTAAGCTGCTCTGACAGAATGTACCCAGAGACCGTGTTTATAAACCCATCCGTGGCACATTGCATCCTTCTACATATCCCTGGAGGGGATGATTATTAACTTTTGCAGAAATATGAGGTTCCTGCTCATTTAAAAGAGCTAGAACTCAAGGCGAATGTTTTTAAGTGCCTCTGAAGCAGAATTTGCTTGTGGAATGCTTTCAGCCTCTTTATTTATTTATTTATTTATTATTTTTACACAGTTGAAGCATGTTGTCTATATATTTTGTACTTGATCTGTGCTTGTTCTGCTTCTCTCTCCCGACAGAACAACTTCCCTGCCAGCAGCAAGGACCGTCTGCAGGACCTGAAGTCCACCGTGGATCTCCTGACGAGCATCACCTTCTTCAGGATGAAAGTAGGCAGACTCGAGTGGTCTTTTACTATTGTTTATAACAGTTTGTAGAAAGGAAATTGACAGAGAAGAAAAACATTGACATTGCCCAACTTTGGGAAAGGAGAGAGAGGGAAATTGTCGGCTTTTTGTCTACTGTGAAACAGACCTTTAAGTGTCAATTTCATGTTTCATCTTTCCATTTAATGTATAGGTGTCTACAGTGTACATGTTCGTTATGCATGTGTGCGTGTATGTCTGTCTTTGTGCTTTAGTGTACATACTGTATGTATGGGCTTATGTCTGTCTGTTTTGCCTGCTCACTGTCTCCCCCTTGTGACCAGGTCCAGGAATTGCAGAGCCCCCCCAGGGCCAGTCAGGTGGTGCGAGACTGTGTGAAAGCCTGTCTGAACTCCACCTACGAGTACATCTTCAACAACTGCCAGGAGCTCTACAGCCGTCAGTACCAGCCAGTAGACCCAGTGAGTCCCTTTATATTTACACAGCACTGCAATGACCCAGGGGCTGCATTACTGGGGGTACTTAGAGGAGAGCCTGGTGGTCTGAGCAGGGTCCATCATCTAATACATTTACTGGTGCCAGTAGATCGTTCTGTTAAAGTTGCCTGTAATCTACGGAAATTGCAGTGCTGCTTAAATGGATGAAGTCATCATAATAATTATTTCTCCCAAGCATGCTACTTCCACTGGGTATCCATCTCCCAGATGCCAGTTTAAAAAAAACTAGCCATTAGCCTTTTGCTGAAAGGGAAGGTCCGTGCAGTGCTGGGGATGGCTGTACACATTGCCTTTCTTTGGGTTTTGAGGTCTGAGGCGGGTGTGTCCGTTTGCTCTGTTTCAGAACAAGGAGGAGCTGCCGCTGGAAGAACAGGGCCCCAGCATCAAGAACCTGGACTTCTGGCCCAAGCTGATCACTCTCATCGTGTCCATCATTGAGGAAGACAGGAACTCCTACACCCCGGTCCTCAACCAGTCAGTACACACTCTTACGGCGCAGTCACAGTCAATCAACACACACTTACAGTCACAGTTAGTCAGTACATAGTTACAGCACAGTCTGTCAGTACATAGTTACAGCACAGTCAGTCAGTCAGTCAGTAGACACTCTTACAGTACAGCCACAGTCAGGCAGTACACACTCTTGCTGCACTGTCAGTTAATCGGAGCGTATACACCCTTACACTCTGTCAGACTGTGCAGATACCCACAGCACTGCCAGCAGCTCCTCTGTTTTGTCCTGGTTGCACATACATTCCTCAACAAATCAGTACACAGTTTGATGATTCAGTCATCAGCCAATCAGAATACACTGTCATACTCAGGTTGTCAACCAATCAGTGCCGTCTCTAAACCCCCACTTTCAGCCAATCAGCACATGACTGCTCTCTCTACGCAGTGACTCCATTTGCAGATCACACAGGGCTCAATTTTCAACCCTTGGATTTCAGTCTGCGTTCACACAGTACAGTCGCTGTGTGTTCAGCACCTGTTTCGCTAAGTATTCTCTGTTCCGCCATCTTGAGTGGTCTTCCCTCACGCTGTCTCTCCAGGTTCCCCCAGGAGCTGAACGTGGGAAAGGTCTCTGCTGAGGTGATGTGGACGCTCTTCTCCCAGGACATGAAGTACGCTATGGAAGGTGAGACGGAAGTTGTTACGTTATTATAATTAATAATTGGGTTTTTTCCTTGGTATTGTTTTGAACTTTTTAAACAGGATGTGGGTATGTTTTTCACAAGTCAAGATTATTTCACGTGTTCACATTTATGGGAGGCACAGTGGTGCAGTGACTAGCCCAATCCTCTTAACATGAAGTTTGCATGTTCTCCCCGTGCTTGTGTGGGATTCCTCCGGCTACTCCAAAGACATGTAGGCTCCAGGGCTTACTTGCAAAAATATCTCAGTCTCACTGTGGCTACCCATAATGACCCTCAAAATGACCCTCACACCTGGACAATAAAATGTGCCACTACTTACATAATGCCATGCCTTACTTTAGCTTTCCATGGCGTCTGTTCGTAATTGGATGATTTTGCGGCACACATGCTTGGTTTTGCGGCACACGTACTTGGGTGTGTGGCACACGTGCTTGGTTTTGCAGGACGTGGAACACCCTTTTTTTTGGTCATACCCCGTTTCCTGGTTTTTTAGTTTTCTTCGCTCCCAGTTCTCCTCCTCCATCTCTCCCCCTGTCTCTGCCTCCTCTGACCTCACACATCTCTTTCAGTTATGGATAACATTGATCACTATCAGCGGGAGAAGGGTAAGCCAAGCTGTAGGGCACCAGTCGAGTAGGTTTTTTTTTTACACCTGTAGATCAAGACCCCTCTTTCTGTAGAATCCACTTAGATCATCTTTCTTTGACAGTGTGAAGAAAATGCTTTTAGAATAGCAAGGATATATTCCATTAGTTTAAAAAATAAAATAAAATTAGTTTAATTCGTTAGACTTAAGATAAATGTAGTTGGGACCCAGCAATATGCTACAAATATTTAATTAAAATTTTAATTTATATTTAATCTGGAAGTAAACGGGTGAGAAATTGTGTCATCACTTTGTCTGAAGGGTCTTGGGTGAGACTAAAGCTTTTCATAACCACTACAGAACCCCTGTTCATAAGCAGAAGGACAACGTTTGAAACCTGCTAAAAGTCGTAGTGTTGCTGGCCTGTGCTGTGTTGCCGTAGATGTCATAAATCTCTTCATACTGCAAGGTGATATTGGAGATGGATAATGACATACCCAACAGAAGTGATTAATTGTACTTATATCATTATAAGGGGTTTAGGCAGTTCTTATGAAGGCTTTATGTGGGATCCTAAACAGAGCGTGTGGCTAAAATATTGTATTCTGCTCAGGAGACCACTTCCCTCTGTTCCCTAAGTTATACATGGCAAGTACGAGTAAGTTTCCCAGGGAGGCCGAGCTGTTTGTTGTAATCCTGATTTATTAGTTGTTGTAATGTGTAGATTAGCCATATATACCGTGGCCATATATTATCAGTAAACATTGGCATTAGATTGGCATGTCTATCACATTCAACAATTATTTTTTATCCTATCGCCTCATGACCTGTCACACTGCCATTCTCTCTCTTTCTCTCTTGCTTTCTCTCTCTCACTCTCTCTCTTTCTCTCTCTCACTCTCTTTCTCTGTCACCATGCTCTGTTTGTTTTCACATTTCCCCTCTAGCCCCCTCCACCTTCTGCATTCGAAGGCATTCATTTTACGCCGGTAAGAGTGGAGTGCTCTTCATCCCTTGTGTTCCACACCCCTCCCCATCTCCAAGCTTTGTGACACGTTACCAAATTAAGCTAAAGTTCGAGTGAGATGAATGGAAACCATTAAATTGTGATTTTCAATGGTAAACTGCTTAATTGTTTCAGCGTTAAACCTGAGCTAGGCAGGCACTTAAGGAAGAGACTGAAAAGGGTCGTTGGGAAGAGTTGTATGAAACTGCAGTTCATTGCGCTGGAAGAGAGCCAGCTCACCTCCAGACGCCTGTGCCTGTGTGCGACCTTGTGGATCGGAGATATAGAAAAGGGCAGTACCCTGGATCTCCTCTTCTCCGGGCAGCTGGATCAGCTTAAATACAGTCTTCCCGTCCTGCAAGAGGATGATAGGCAGGGCAAACGGGTGCATCTAATACGCACATCCATGAGAGAAAACTGCTGGAAAGTTCACTTGAAGAGATCGTTAGCTTGTTAGAGTAGAGTGGTAGAATTCCTTGGTAGAATGGTAGAATTTCCTGTTTGGGTAACACACAGAGAGGCACTTCTAAAAAAATGAAATACAGCCTGCACATTTTCAGTAAGAAGTCAATGTTTTTGTAAATGCTGGCTGCTCTTTTATTTCAGCACCCAAAGGATGGTTTAAAAGCAGCAGAGCAAACCTTCCAGTTGTTGATACTTGTCGTGTGTGTGGCGGTAGTGGTTGTGAGACTTGTGTATTAACAAGGTCCCGGTACGTCCACAGAGCACGAGAAGCACAAGCTGTGTAAGAGCGCAGACTACATGAACCTGCACTTCAAGGTCAAGTGGCTCTACAACGAGTACGTCAAGGACCTGCCGGCCTTCAAAGGGGTCATCCCAGATTACCCAGCGTGAGTGTCCAGTGTCCTCACACCCAAAGCCCCCCGCCATGGCGGCTGCCCTCTCTGTAGTGCCCTCTCTCATTTTTTTCTTTCAGTTTTACGTTTTATGTTAACTGTGAACCCATTAACGTCACTAGTGGAAGCTTTGAAATGACTTAGATGCACTTGTCTAGCTAGTTAAGATGATCACAAATCTTCAAATCGGCAAGTTTATGTGGCTACAGCATGGGTTTTTCTTAACACACTTCATTTTCAGGAAACAAAGGGATTTTTTCCTACCCAAAACAGAATTACCTATATGTTGATTTTCTTCACATACTATTATTTTTCGTCATCAGTGAAATATGGGGTGCCCGAACCATGGGTTTCTAACCTGTCCTGCACATTTCTCTCTATGCTGTGTATGTATTTGTCTTTGTGTTTTATGATTGTGCTCCTGAAAAACATGTACCCCGTTTCAGCATATACGCTCTGACTGCTCAGTATTTCCATTTGTTCAGGCTCAGGGTTCAGGCTGTTTGATTGGGCGTTGTTTCACTTTCTGTCTTTCAATCTCTGTTAACCTCTCCATCGCTCTTAACGTCTCTTAGTCTCTCTCCCTCTCCATTTCTCTGTTTCTCTTCTCCCCCTCTCAGTCTGTCACTTATCTGCATAAAATGTGAAATTATAATGAGTTACGTTGACATGAGAACACACATCAAGTCCCCCTGAAGTGTGTGCAGAATCTGAAAAATATGAATGTGTGACAAAGTGGTGAAATGGGACCTAGAACAACACTGCCTTTGTTTCTTAACTGCAAGGAAATGCGTGAGCATTATCCCATCCCTTACACTGTATTCAGTATACTGATTTATTATGATTTTATTGTTAAATTGATTGTGTCTATGGCAGCTCCTCATTATTTTTCTTCGTATTGCTTTATTCACTAGATACCTATGTAACCTAACCTCTCTCTCTTTCTGTCTGTCTCCATCCATCCATCTCTCTGCATCTGTCTATCGATCTCTCTTTTCTCTGTGTCTCTTGGTCTGTCTCTACCCATCTGCTTCTCTCCCTCTCTCTCTCTCTCTCTCTCATTCTCTCTATCTCTCTCTCTCTCCCTCCCTCCCTCCAGGTGGTTCCAGCAGTTTGTTCTGCAGTGGCTGGATGAGAATGAGGAAGTCTCCATGGAGTTCATGCACGGTGCCCTGGAGAGGGACAGAAAGGATGGGGTATGTACCGGGGATCCTGTGTTTCTGTTATTCTGTTTGTCATTATACACTCTCAGAAAAAGGCTTCATACAGGAACCCTTTTCAGTTCTTTATGGAACCCCCCTCTACTTCCAGGCAAAGAACCATTTTGGCCAACACGGAACCCTTGAACTAGATATGGTTTTGGAACCGTTTTGTGTGAGAGTGGAAGGTGTTTGTAGGTATCATGTAGTAGTAACAGCACCCCTGGTGTACTTTCCAGAGCTATATGTTGTGTATGTAAACAGTGGTTTATTGGAACAAGCTTCTATAAGTATGAGTGCCCACTGTAAATTCATCATCGGTGTGGTCCAATGTCTAAACACCCTCTCTCCCTCCTCCTCCATCCCTCCTCCCCCTCCTCCCTGGCCCCTGCAGTTCCAGCAGACCTCAGAGCATGCCCTGTTCTCCTGCTCCGTGGTGGACGTCTTCACCCAGCTCAACCAGAGCTTCGAGATCATCAAGAAACTGGACTGTCCCGACCCCAAGGTCATGGCCCATTACAGCCGCCGATTCGCCAAGGTAACCTCTCCCCACTCACTCCCGGCACACATGGAAGCAAAGGCTGTCGATGTGTTATCCTACTATGGCCAATGCAATATTATTATTATGATTATGATTAATACTAAAGCAGTGCTCAACATAAACCCACTCTACACTAGAAAAGAAGAGGCTACAGTGAAAACAAACACATAAATCAAAAATAAAGAATTAAAACGTAAGCAAGTGCCGTGAGCAGTGGAAATGACAGATGGTAATGGCACTACAATTCAAACATCAAGAATTATGCAAAGATAATGACAACAAATGCACACCAAGCTTAAAACATTAGTTTGAAAAAGTACAGAGTATCTGCTCTGCTTATATACAGTGCTGACAGTCCTGGGGACAGTCCTGGGGAGTACCTCTAGAAACAAACATCCTTAGCTCCCCTTTAGGAGACTGGCAAATGTGTCCTTGAATTTTGAAGTACTTTGGTAGCAGGTATTATTTTATTAAATCAAACAAAACATAGTTATGAAAATTTAAAAAATAAAACGTTTATTTAAAAAATGTAGTGATATGTTTACTCGAAAACATTACAGTCTTTCAAATAAAGTATTTGCCCCAGCACCTCAGTTACTTTACTGAGATTGCTTGTTGGCTGTGGAAATTGGACTTGGAGGGAGAGCTGGGAGAGATACATCAGGGGATTGTGGCACTGTATAATGGGCACTCGATACGTATTCATTAAATAAAAATGAACAGCGCAAAACAAACCCCGAGGCCACCCTAGGAACCCGGAGACATCTGTGGAACTATTAAAGGATTGTTTCCGGGCGTTTTGACTTTGCCTTCAAAAGAAATGTGTTCCGTGCTGCCCCATGAAAAATTCATGAAGAGCTGTCAAGCTCACTTCCCGCAATTTGGGTGGAAAAGACGGTGGCGATTAATGGCGTGGAGAAACAAGGCTTTGTCGTTTGTGGCTTATAATGCACTGACTCCCGCACTTGTCAGGGTCTGTTGAATGGCTCCTGTTCAATGCTGTCATGTGAGCAGAACCTGGCCTGTTCCGACATCCATACCATACATTGCAGAAGGTTTCAGTGTTCAGAGCTGGTAGTCAGTTTCATTTCCACATTGTCAATTTAGGATATTAATTCAAATCACATTTAATTTATTGGAAAGTCCTCAGAGCATACTATGAGCATTTTTTTCAGTTCATTTTCTGAATTGACTGACCTAGAATACTGACCCCAGACCAGGCTGGATCATCTACAGACTTGCAGACCATTACTATCAGAGCATTGCGTAATTGATCTCGGCTTTACTATGGCTGGTATAGAAGCAATCACAGGTTTGTGGTTAATGTGGTTTGTGGTTTTTTTATTTATCATTGATGAATTTATCATTCTAATAATGAATAAACCTCATGTTTCTCCAACGCAGCTTGTTTGGAAATGTTATACCATTGTAGCTGGAGGCATAAAATATCCTGCATCGCTCGACTTCATACTGTAAACAAATAATATATTTTTTTATTATTGCAAAGCAATTAGCTTTTCAGATGTGAAGGTACATTAAAGAATGACTCACAGTTTTAGGAAGTGTGATTATTAGTTACAATAAGGTGCTTCATCTTGTTTTTCTTAAAAAAAATTAATTCATCAGACCATTGCCAAAGTGCTGCAGCAGTACTGTACCCTTCTCACCAAGAGCTTCCCGGCCTACTGCGACAAAGAAAAGATCGTAAGTACAGTATTTGAGTGGATATTTCTGATCTGTTTGTCAAATTATCCACAAATAAATCAGACAGTTTTTATTTCATCTCATACTCTTCACACCAAGGTGTCTGAGAGTGATGAAAAAGGTCAAATAGAAAGGATTAATCAGTTACGTAGTTATATAAGACAGTTGCTTTTCAAAAGAGGCCATCGTTGAAGCAATTTTATCCATGGCAAGAGGAGAGCTCATTAAATAAGTCACTGCAAAGAATGCTGGGTAGCGGCGGCCTGCAGGGTCCGACTAATTGGCTCTCTCTCCCTCTTCGACCGGCAGCCCTGCGTCCTCATGAACAACGTCCAGCAGCTACGTGTTCAGCTGGAGAAGATGTTTGAGTCAATGGGAGCCAAACAGGTGAGGAGAGAACTCCGTGGGTCCTCTAAAACCATGATGCAGCTGCTCACCAGTGACTTTCAGAGGCCTCTGTTCAGCTTTACCTTGTGGCTGCTCAGGTCTAAGCAGTGCTCTGTAGGTTTGGTTATCACTTCAGAGTTCCAGATACAAAGCCTTATTGGGTTTATGGATCGGCAGTCTGGCTCATAAGAAAGAATAACTGAAGTTTGATGGTACAGGATATATTGAATCCATCTTCTGAAAGTTTTGGTCAGAGCTATGACCAGCGTTGAGGTCGACTCCATTTTGGTTCCATCAGTTCTGGAGATTAATTGAGTTTATTAATGGGTATCTAACACCATGTCATTGTTCAAGGTAGCAGTGTGAAATGTTTCACATGTTTGACGTTTACATATTTGTGCGTGTTGTCTTCACTGAAAAATGTTGAGACCTTTCATGAATGAAGCCGCACTGTTTATCATGTGCAGGGAGCAGTGGAACAGCAGCCTGGACAGGTGTTGTGTCGTGGCTCTGTTAGGATATGATGGTTGCTAACTTGCTAATGTGATGAAATTGCAATGTGGAATCTGCTGGCTGTCTATTAGCAAACAGGACTTTTGTGACTTTGCGACTGTAGTAGGCAGAGTTGGGATGCATACTATTTCAATTCAAATGATCAGTTCAGGAAATTAATCAAAATTCAGTTAATTGATAAAACCTCAGAACATGTTTTGCCTGTTTTAAATGGAATTGTCCTCTACCCTGTTGCAAAGAATAGGGGAAGCTGAATCTTTTCCCTTTACCGCTTGCTCTGATTGACCCCACCGATTGACCCCATATATACCAAAACCAAAATAAAATACCAATAAAGGCATGTGTGACTGTGGCATGTGTCTGACACACTTGTTATAACGGAGAAAGGCAGTCCTGTCATTCTGTATATTTATTCTGTATGCCTGCAGAGGTGCTTGCCGTCTTGTTTACCCGCTCAGGCCTGTTGTTGTGGAGCACTTCCTGTCTAGTGCCCCTGCTGGGTCTGGGTGGCTGTGTCAGTGAATGGGATAGCATGCGCTGTTACTAAACACAGGGACAAATACCGTCCCTCATATAATTAAGATTTGCTATGAGTCCACAACATAACCCCCCCCCCCCTTCCATCCCATCCCCCCACACACATACAGTACACACACACAGCCCAGTGAGTCATCGTACCTTATTGCTTGGCAACTCGCTTCAGGACATCGAAAACACTGTCTAGCCTGAAAATACCTGCAACCTTTATATAGATGTGCTCTTGATCTGTACCCTTAGATAATCCACTTGCTGTGAACTGTTTTTAAAAAGCATATCCATTGGTTTTATTTGTTGTTTTTAAACGTACTTTCTTGTTCCTTTTTGCACGCAGTTATTTATTTGAGCGCGTTTTAGTTCACTTGTACTTACTTCTTTGAAAGCCGGTTATGTTCTGTGTGGACTCATGTCTTCACTGTTGACTGTTGTATGTATCTTCCTTTCCTGGATTATGAATGAAAGTAACCATTGCCTCTTTACATATCTTTTATCCAGATGGCAAGAGAGGAAGCCATGGTAGGTAGAGGCTAGAACCAGGGTCAATTCGGTTCAATTCAGTCAATTGAATAAAATAAGTAAACTGAATTGAAAGGGAATTGATCGCCACTCAGGCTAGAATAGAATACTAATGCAGTACCTGTCCACCTGTGGTTTAGAACTCCTACTACTTGAGTCATCCCCTTATCCCTTTAATCACCTCTGGCCAATTGTGACAAAATGGTGACTGAGTGGTCTGTGAGGCCACAGTGTTGGATTAGAGTCTCCAGGCTCACCAGATACTGAGTTTGTGTGTTCCTTCTGTCCTCTCCGCTTCTTAACTACTACTGTTTCTGGTTTGTAATGGTTTCTTGTGCTATATCGCAGTAAAGACCATCCATTGCCAGTACTGCACATGATCACACTCCTTAATGAATTTTCTGAAGACTGATCAAATTGGTCTTGGTGTTCATCTTGGGCAAAAATATCAGCGTGGTGTACAGATATTGAGGAATTTATTTGTACACACTTTCAATGATTAGTTGAAGGTAGGCATTCCGTTTGGACTTCCTGATCTTTGAGGAACCTGTATCTGCTTCTGTGCCTTTGCTTGACTTTTACTAACAATTTAGGCTTCACGTTCCCCCCGACCCATCCTGTTTGAAGCCCGCTAGTGTTGAGTAGTGACCCATCGCCCTTCCTTTCCTCCCCCGTCTTAAACCACTGGCGCTCTCAGTAATGGTGGGAAAAGCTGTGTTGGCTTTAATTGAGACTGCAATCTACTGAAGAGGTTGAGTGCTGTGCTCAAAAACCTGCACATACTCCATTCCTGCCAAGCCTAGGGTTGAGTAGCCAGCTCCTTGAAGCCCAGTCTAAACTTTCTCATTTCCTGCTCTTCTCAAGATGGCAGAGGAGGTGGAGCCGGAGGAGTGCAATGGAGAGGTGGGTGTGGCTTTTGGCGAAGCGTGACCAGTGACCCATTTTGCCTGGGTTCAGCGTTATTTTTTAAGTGTTTTGCCCGCCAATCAAATTTTTAAAAATAACATACTGCAGGTTTAACCTTTGGGGAGACTGCATTGGCCAGGGTCTTCAGCAGCATGTGTTATCTGCCAGGAGCAGATGGGGTTGGAGTAAGTACCTCCCCCTAGCCTGGCTGTTTCCGTGGCAGCAAGAAGTTTCAAGCACTTGCATTGGGTGGCAAGAAAGTTAGTAATTTGGCATTGCCACAGAAAACTGTGAACGGCACCAGGCTCAGCCAAATGGCTGTGTGAGCTTGTCAGAGTGAGCCGCTCTCGATGGTCAGGGTGATGAGCGCTGGGCCGAGAGAACAGTTTTTCATTTATTTTCGGAGGAAAGGGGAAGGAGGGTCCGTGGAGAGGCCAGAATAGAGAGGACATTCGCAGACAGGATGGAGAGAATCTTCTTCACCACAGACGGGAGAAACCTGGCAATTGCTGGCTCGAATGAAACATGCCTCCTCTCACGCTTTCTAATTGCCATTGCCCCCTCACCCCCATTTTGTTTGTTTGGCTTTTTGATCATAAAACTGCTACTTACTGAAAATAAATGTATTACCCGTGCGTTCGGTAGGATATTGGGACTGTGTGTATATAGGTCCAGGCAAAAAGCTCTTTTTTGGTGGGTTTTTACTGTGTGGAATATTGAATTGATAACAAGAAATATGGAAACTTATAAACGCCAAAAGGGTTCAAAATAGTTTATTTCTACAGCTTCAGATGCAAAAGTATTAGCAGAAATGTATTATTGTCGCATTGGGAATTTCAGTTTTATTACTTTGTCCATAACATTTATAACTGAATTCAAATGTTTTTCATGAGTTTTATGGTCAGTGAAATTAGCGGGAAGCATTTTGCAGCTTGAAAAAAATGTTGTACTTTTAGAACAATTGTAGAATAATTGTAGAAGGCTACAGTAGAGTAACGAGGTTGAATTCCCCCTCTCCACCCCCCTGTTCTCTCTGGCACCAGTCTGTGGATGCAGAAGCAGAGGTGAGTCTGAGGAAAGCAGGCGCGGTGCTGTGTCAAGCTGTCTCCCCCCTCTTCTAGAACCTTCCCCTGTAGATCTTCTCCCTTGAGAACTCCTGTTGGGATGAGAAACCAAAAAAGTGACAGCATTCGTAGTGTGTAGCTCAACAGATGACACTGGTAGTGAGATTAATGGCACCTGCCGTTGCCAGGGACAACAGATAATGGGATAAAGGAAAGTATGATTTTTACCAGGTTATTTTTGTGCCATCATCTACAGTAAACAAAAAAAACTACAAAAATGAACACTAGCAAGCCAACTGGTTTCACAACTATTATTGTGTTTCTTAAATTATGTTTTTATTGTTTTACGTTTGTCTTCTTAGGGCTTGTTGTAGAGGCAACGTGTGTGCATTTTGAATATGCTTTTTTGTTCTTGGCATAGTTAACTTGCATTATTGTTTTAGTGATCTTCACTTGCTGCTCAGGGAGTGTCATTGTCTATGTCTTGTTTGTGTAAATTCGGTGAATGCTCTTGCATTGTCTTACATTGTACAACTTTCTCTGGATGAGAACATCTGCCAGATGAATATAATGTAGTCATTGTGTACCAGTACAGTATGTCCAGGGGACTTTTTTGGGTATGGACCTATAGCTTGACACAAGAACCCCAAGGAATGTACATCACACGGTCTATACCTCAACTCTCAGTCTTTTGGCTTGCAGTTATTTTCTTTGTTACAATTTTCATCACGATCTGTGAAATAGTCTCCGGGACAAGTTGAGAGAGCTTTGGGTCTGCTTTGAGTTTTCTGATCTTTCAGGGCAAGAGTGACAATCAAAGCTTTTTTCTTTTCCTCTCTTCTTTAGTTTGACAAGAATCAGAAGGAAGAAAAGGTGGGTATTAGCTTGGTGGAGTTATTAGTAATTAGTATGGGGCTGCGTTGCGTCCATTGTTTTCAAACTTCCCTTACAGGCCATCACCCTGCCTGCTCACACATCCACTGGTGGAGTCTGGATGTGGGAATAGGCATGTCCATGATCAATGGGTCAACCAAAATCATAGCTACCATCAGCCTTAGTCATTTCAAACCTAATGGAAAAGCTACTGGTAGCACTACTAAAATGCTTACTTTAACCCTAATTTGCATTTTGTTACCTATACTCGCATAATTACTATTACTTCCATGAAATTAAATGTAAATTGTGTAAATTTTAAGTCCTTAAGTCCTTGATGCTTATTCACTTTCCCTAAAAATACACATAATTAAGCAATTAATGTTGTTATAGCAGCGTTCTAGCTTTTGTGTTGTTTATTACACTGCTATAACATTGGGATAATTATGCACATGTACATTTTGCACAAAGCACCTGTCTTAAGGTGGTGATAAATGCACTGCAGGTTCTCTACATTATTTATTATCTCTATATTAGATATTTTAGCCCTCCGATATGTGGCTTGTTTCAGCATTCAGAGAGAATTTATTGATTGATGGTGATAAGTGAACTGGTGCTTATGATTGTTGATTGGAGAACAGTTTTGCTTCCCCACTTGCATTACTGATACTGACCCCCCCCCCTGGGCTTCAACTTCACCATCAAAGCTTTTGTCAGTCAGCTCCATTCTGCAGATCTGCTTCACCAGGTTGACAGTTGCCTCCAGCAGTTTCTCATCAGGAATGGGCCTTTGGTTAAAAGGCCATTCAAGTTGAGCGCTTTTTAAACCGTAGGAAAAATATGAAAAAATGACAGCTAATGCATTACGCACCAGACATTGTAAAATATGCGAACTGAATTGGCTGGTGAATGGTATCATGGTGAGATGTCTACAGATAGTGTCGTGTTGGAAAATCAAATTTTAGAACTTCAAGTATCCTAACATTGTTTTCTGTGATATCTGTTCATTTTCTTAAATATGAAAATATGTTTTGATATTTAGTCAGTTGTATAGCAAGAACGATGCTACAAAGAACATTTTCATGTGAGACTCATTTTTTTAATTAAATTGGCAGATAAAACCCATTTGACTATAACCTATTTAAAGTGCATGACACATATGCTACAGTATGTGTTTGTGGCAGGAAGAGAATGGATATGACAGATTCTGTGTCAAACCCTTTTACTATAAGAATGACAACAGAAACATGGTCACTATGATTCAGGCAAGGGTCTGTCTTACAATGCCATTAATGTGAAAATACTGTACCTGAAGTATTTCACATTTTATACTTGCCACGCACAGACACACGCATCCTTGTGTCAAGGTGAGTGTCAAAATGAGAGTACTCTTTTCAGATTAATAAAACTTGGAGATAGTTTGAGTTCCGTGAACTTTTTAACATTCACCAGTTAATGTCCCTCCCCTATGTGGGTCGGCGTTGGCAGGATTATCTTATGCTGCAGGCTGATAGTTTGGACAGAGCAGAAATGCCAGCGTTATTCTTGGCAGTGTGAAGGTTTAGGTCGTTAGGAGAGGTTGTTTGTGTTCACCCCAGTGACAGAAACCATGACAGATGGAGTTTGTTTTTTGAGATAAATGTCACGGGTCCAGAATGGCAATGATTAATACTGGCTATCCTTCTGCCACAGTGCCAAACAGCACAATTGTCTCCACCTCCTTCTATTCTCTCCTATTAAGTCCAAAGCACCCCTTCCCTACAACACTTTGTGTCAAAGCCGTTACCTCGCTCCAAAATTGGAGGAACTTGCATTTGCTTTGAAAGGAGGGAATGCCCATACTTCAATGTCCACACAATTCAGACCTTCCAGCCATATTACGGTATTTGCCTTCCTCAAATGACATTTCATGCACTTCATCAGGAAATCGAGTCAAGAGACATTTTGCCTGTGGGTGTCGATGTCTGATTTTTGAAGACCGAATTTTATCAAAGTGTTCATCAAAAGGGGGGTTCCTGTGCCACAATTAACCATACATTCACGAGATGAATATGTACAGTATACTGCAGATACATAGACATGTAAATGTGCTTGGCTTGGAGGGAAAAAACCCGAGCCATTCTCCTGTAGCTGTTTAGCGGTTTCCGTGGGCCATTGGTCATTGCTTAATAGCTCTCAGTTGGTAGCATTTAACCAGACATCTTTTTTTCCTCTTTTTCATCATCTTCCTTTGCAAGGTGGCGGAAGATAAGGTGTGTGTTCCTTAGTTAATCTAGATTTAGAGCGCATAACCCCCCCCCTCCCCCACATACACACACACATAGTAGCCATGTTAAACTCCAGAGAAATTCAGTTCCTGTGAGCGCACAGAAGGAAGAGTGTAGCGTATCCTAGCGGATTGTGGGAGTTGTTCACGTCGACGTGCACGGCTGAATAATGCTTCCAGCGTGTGGGCCATGCGGAAAAGCTAATTGATGATGTCACAACATGTTTGTTTGGTCTGCACAGCTCTCAGGCGGTATCGTCAGGCTTTTGCCTCAGTCAGGCCGTGAAGTGAAAGCTGGGGGTGGGAAAAAGACAGGAGCCACAGAGAACATGGAAGTGACAGACTTTCCATAACCATTCGACACGTAACTAAAGTGACTCGACTGGCTTTTCACCAAGCCGAGTGAGCTGCTGTTTTAAAGGTGGTACAGTCTGTTGCTGTCTGCTGCAAATACAGTATATTCAAATATGTGCAAGTTAGCATTACCCATGCAGTGTTAGCATACCCATGGCGTTTTTATGTATGTCTTTGCAAGTACTCCTTTGGTAAAATTGTGTCACGGCGGAGGAAACAGAAGCAGACACAGGGGTGTGGAAAATGGCAGGTTTACTAGCAGATGAAGGGGCAGACAGAGCGTAATCACCAACAAAAACCAGGGGGTCAGTCCACAGGCAAAAGTACAAAAGCAGATCCAACTGAAGAGTCAAAATCAGGCAGGGGTCAAACATAGGAAATCCAACAATAAACAGGGCAAGGGCTCGGGAAAACAAGGCTTGGGAAAACAAGGCTCGGGAATAAGGGGGCTAGAACAGGGGGAAGGAATAAAGGGCTCGGGACTCAAAAAACAGGGCAAGACGAACTAGCAAGGTGCAACTGAAAAGGACAGGTATAAATACACAGGGGAATGAGACAAACTAGGCGGGGCATGGGAGTGAGAGCGTTCTAACAAATAAACATCAGGTGAGACACATGAAAGGGTAATAGCACAATAATGAGGGGGAAACAAAAACGCAGACTGGTTTCACAAAGACACACATGTAATACAAATGGCTCCGGTCTAGGGAGTAGACAAGTGCACAGAATCAGGAGATGCAGAGAGACAGGTGCGAATAATTCGCTGGAAGTAAGCAAGTAATCGGTGATACAATAGGGAGGCGGAGTTACAGAACAGAATTGAAACTGCAGATGCGTTAGTATTTGTATCCATATCTGGGTTGGCCTGTAGCGTAGTGGTTAAGGAAAATGACTGGAATACGCAAGGTCGGTGGTTCGATCCCCGGTGTAGCCTCAATAAGATCCGCACAGGACCTTAACCCTGCACTGCTCCAGGGGAGGACTGTCTCCTGCTTAGTCTAATCAACTGTACGTTGCTCTGGATAAGAGCGTCTGCCAAATGCCAATAATGTAATGTAATGTAGTAAGTTAGTAAAGTGATTTAAATTACAAATGCCCAAAACTAGTGAATGTTAGTTTGACAAACATATTAGTGTGTTAGTATAATTAATACTGTACAAATTCTATGTTACTTGGGATTAGTATGTTAGTGCTATGCACAAACATGAACTGGAGAGAAAGCAGGAAGTAAGGAATGCAAGATTGGAAGGAAGGTTGAACCCTGGAACTACCGTAAACACCCGAATAGTGGAGCACGCAGACAGGGGACTCAGGCTCGTAAACATTCAGACTCAGACATCACAGGGGAAGACGAGTGTAAAGACTAATGAATATAAACAGAACACCAGACATGAATATGAAAAATAATAAATTACAAGAATAATGAAAATTAACAATGATAAACTAACAGACAGAAAACAGGAACATAACAAATTGGTGGTTAATGTGGTTACGTACAGTATGAGCTGCTCATTTGAACCAAGAGTGTGGTAAGATTTTTTGGTTCAGGACAGTTGATAGCTGACCGTGCGCAGATTGTCACTCCACACACTAAGTGGTTAACAGTTGGTAGCTGACCGTGCACAGATTGTCACTCCACACACTAAGTGGTTTACAGTTAAACAGTTATAGCAAGTCTCGACTCCAGCCTACTACTATTCGAGGTCACTGCAGCTGTAATTATCTTATCTCGACCTGTCGCCAAAAATTGATGTGTCTAATTTCTATAAATTAGCATAGTAATTACGTAAAACTTGTGTGGCTTATATGAATCACGTCTTGTGAAAAGCAATGACACAGAGTCCTTGTTTATATTTGTGCAGCACAAGCAGAACCTCAGATTATTAGCTCCTTCACAGACTTAGCTCAACTTCTCAGTCTGCTCCTGTGTTAAATTCAAATAATATTTAAATAATTTATTTTGTACTAAGTTGTCTAAGTTGTCTCTGCTTGTCTTTTTTCCTCCTCTTATGTTCACCTCATTAGTCCAAAGACTCGGAAAACAAGGTGGGTTGTGTTTGGATTTAAGGATGTAGCAGACCCCTCCCATCTTACCTACAGCCTCCATCTTCCTGGTTTGGTGTAATTACCGTCCAGCTAACACTGACTTCTCACATCATTCCTGAAACTACAGTTACACCTCTGAAACCTTGTGTAACTTTGTGAAAATATCACACCATCTACTGGAAGTAGTTACAATGTACCTTGTTTGATGGATCTATGACTTGTCACTAGCATTGTGAATATGCTGCTTAGATCCACAATTTGCTCTGTCCTGTACAGACCACAAATAGCATGTAGTTGTGTGTGTGTGTGTGTGTGTGTGTGTGTGTGTGTGTGTGTGTGTGTGCGCATGAAAACCATGTTGTTTTGCAACAGAGGACTGGAATGTTCTGGAACATATTTTCTTATAAATTAAACTCCAGCTGCTGGATTTGAGATGTAGATTGTACTGAAACACTGAAACACTGAACCTTCAGTGCTTTTGGTCCCTGTCTGATTAGTTTACTGGAAAATACAGAATTCTTTCTTAGCAGCTTTCTATGTGCTCAAATTCTTTGTTCCTCTCCGTCTATTCTCCTTATGAAGATTGAATCTAGCACAAAACAGGTGGGCTTGAACTGAGGTGAGGGCAAGTTACTCAGGTCTTGTTTTCTGTGTATTTTCTATTTTTAAACTTTTTTTCTTCTTGAAACACTGCAGGGTCAGAGGGTTTAATTGGATTTGGCGTCAAGGAACTAGTGCTTGCATTTCACATCCAAAAAGAAAACATGACAGCAAGTAACTTTCCTTTCCCCCCCGAGTCTGTTCCGAGCTGGGCTTCATGAATTCCCAGAATTGGCAGAACTATCAATAACTACTTTAAGCCAATCATAGTTTTGCTAAATGAATAGTAGAGTTTTTTCCTTTTGTTCAAGTAATTGATTGACAGCACATTTTACTGTAGCTCCGCCCATCATGAGACCTGACGCCTTTCTATATAAGCAAATGTAATTTTACTTGTTGTCTCTTCTGTAAATAGACTTTATATATGTTATTGATCGATATTCAGAGATGTAACATTTAATTTAGTTTCATGGTAATTCAGAACCTTTTTCTGACAGTTTGCTGCAGACGGCCACCATGCTAATCGCGTTGTCATGAGCGAACGCCACCCAGTGCCCAATCAGCATGTTTTAAACTGTCCTCGACGTACGTAATTACCTCAGCTGTTTCAGAGCCAAATCGAGTCTGACGTGGAATCGAGCCAAGGTTGCGATTCGGACACGCTTGGCAGCGTGCTGTTCATCAGCGTGACGTCCCAAAGGGCGGGGTGAAATCAGGGAGCCGTCCGTTATCCGTGTGAGAGTGCCGCTCTGTGTCCACAAGGGCAGAACACTGTCGCGTTTTCTACTGAGTTACAGCCCTGCATTTCCACCGCGTGTGAATGCATAACGGAGGGCTGTCAGGCCACAATAGTTTGTTTCCCTCCTTCAGGCAAACAAACAAGTGTATTGATTGGGTGTTGTTTTTTCATGTTACTGGTGTCATATGAAATGCCTGAATTCCAGCGCATAGGCTGTATATGCAACTTTGACAAATTAATGCAGGTGTTATATTTCTTCAGATGTATTCAGGTTTACATTTTTTTCTAATCTCACAAATCTGTGATTGTGGAGAAATAACCAAATCTTACACTCACTGAGCACTTTATTAGGAACACCTGTACTTATAAAAAAAACATATAATGATAATGAGAGAGGTAGGAGATGGCCAGACTGGTCAAATTGGCAGGAAGGTGACAATAACAGAAATTACAACAGTGGTATGCAGGAGAGCATCTCTGAATACTCAACGCATCAAAACTCTAAGTGGATAGCCTATAGCACAAGAAGTCTAAAAAATATGTTTTATAAATGCATCATAAAGTGCTCACTGAGTGTAAATCCCCTCTGAGAATGCGTGTGTCTATCTATCATAGCCTGACAAAAATTAGAAGAGTCTTCTGTGAACCTCGCTCCTTTGCGTGTGTGCAATTGTAATTCTGGTTAATGTGTTTTAATCAACTCCTGCTACACAGTGAAATGTTCATTGTTAGTTGAACAATTTTTTGTGTACCAGACCAACTGTGCAAGCTTGTAGAGAGCAATTGCTGATTGGCTGCCGCTACTAGCCCCCATCTCAAACCATTTCTTTATTTGTTCTATTGATCAGTTATATTGATCAATAACATGAATATCGTTACGACAGCGGATGATATTGTGTAAAAATGTTATGTGGAAACTACAAAAGGAGTGGCGCACAGACTAATGTGGGAGAGCTGAAGTGCGGCATGCTGGGATAGGAACCGAATGTGGCCATGCGCCGGCAGTGGAGTCACAACCTCCTGGGTTTCATAACGAAGGTGAAAACACCGGTGAGTCACACCGGATCAGACTGACGAGCCATCGGAACCGCTCTCAGCCTCCAGGGCAGAACACAGGAACTGATTCCACCCTAAGACAGACGGGCAGGGGGGTCAGAACGCCCGGAGGAACAGCGGCCATCGTGTCAGAACAGGAAACAGTGGACACCTGTGGAGCTGCTGTCTTCTGGGGCAACCCGATCCTATTCATCCCACCGGCACCTAGTGGGCCCAGTACTAAACCCGCTTCAGTCACATACACTGATACTGGGCGGCCTGTAGCGTAGCGGTTAAGGTAAATGACTGGGACACGCAAGGTCGGTGGTTCTAATCCCGGTGTAGCCACAATAAGATCCGCACAGCCGTTGGGCCCTTGAGCAAGGCCCTTAACCCTGTATTGCTCCAGGGGAGGATTGTCTCCTGCTTAGTCTATCAACTGTACGTCGCTCTGGATAAGAGCATCTGCCAAAATGATATCCTGATATCCTACTGTGAGGTTTGGGTGCAAAGCGTCAGTATGTTTGTTTCATAAGGAGGAAACTTATAGTTTTTTATAAGCTTCTATGCCTCATGCGGTTATGGGCTTTTTAATGCACTTAAATAGTTGCGCAGGTTGTCTCACTGAGATTCAAAAACGCTTTTGCAAAAGAAATTCTTTTTTTAAATAGCATCATAAGTATAATGTTGTAGAAGGAATGGTGATGGTAAACAAAGGGATTCAAAAAATATACACTCATTTTCTTAGGTTTTTGTAGTTTTAAAACCAAAATAATATTTTAAACTTAAAAGTGGACTGTCCCTTTTAGAGTGTCCCCTCCATTCTTGCCGTGTGTGTTTTTAACGCTGCTCTCCACTCAAGTGCATATTTCTTTTTGCAGGTGATTACATGCTGAGTGTATTTTTCTCTTGCCATGTAACTAATTATGATTTAACAAAAAGTAATTTGCTTTTGTAGCTTCAATGACATTGACAACAGGATTGGAATGAAAGATTTGGTGCTGTGCCGCTTGGACAGTTTAAGCCACATGGCGGGTTGAACACGTTAACGGTGCAGACGTGTCTAATCCCACTGCTTCCTCTGCTCATGTGTGCCTATGTCTGTCTGTCTGTGTGCATGTGTGTCTGTGTGTGTGTGTGTGTGTGTGTGTCTGTGTGCCTATGTCTGTCTGTGTGTCTGTTTGCCTCTGTCTGTCCGTGTGCATGTGTGTCTGTCTGTCTGTCTGTGTGCCTATGTCTGTCTGTCTGTGTGTCTGTGTGCCTGTGTCTGTCTGTGTCTTTCTGTGCCCAGCTGGACACGGAGGCCAGTGACCTGCTGAATGAGCTGCAGGTGAAGCTCAACAACGTGCTGGATGAGCTGAGTGCCACCTTCGGGAACAGGTGGGGTGAGCTACACTCACACACTCACACACACTCACACTAACACACACTCACACACACTCACACTAACACACACACACACACTCACACTAACACACACTCACGCACACTCACTCTAACACACACTCACACACACTCACACACACACACACACATACACACACACACACACACACTCACACAGCATGCATACAGCATTGTGGAAGAACCTATGCACTAGTAAATCGCTTTGGATTAAAAGTGTCTGCTAAATGACAAAAATGTAAATGTAAAATGCATACCCAGACACTCCCACTTCCTGCAAACACACAGACACTCTGCAGTCCCCTCCTGGGCTGTTGTCATTTAAATCCTTGGAGAGTGACATGCAAATGCAGTGTTAATGTAGCTAATGTATGCAATGTAGTCTTTCAGGACTGGGTACACGGAAGAAAGTGAAAAGCAAATTCACTGTAAATGTGTCTGATTTACTGTGGTTTTGTCTTTCTGTGTGTAATTCAGTCATAGAATTTGAATATATGCAACCTTCATGAAGTAGGGTGCAGGTAAAATATAGAATCAAAATGGAGGGCGATATTCTGCTGCGCGTGATGCTTCCCTCGTGCTGGTGTTCAGTCCCATTTCCCTCTGTCCCTCCAGTTTCCAGAGCCGCATCGACGACTGCATGAGGCAGATGGCTGACCTCCTGTACCAGGTGAAGGGCCCTGTCAACGCCGCCAGCCGCAGCACGGTGGAGGCCGACTCCGACAACGTCCTCCGGCCCCTCATGGACTTCCTGGATGGAAAGTGAGTCTGGGCCTGCTCACATTGAGCGCCATTTTGGCTGTACATGTGGGAGACCTGAGCTGGGTGCAGACTATATTATATATATCATAAACAATGACATTTATAAATTAAATATGACCGGCATTTTAGCTGTAAAGGGGAGGGCTCTATTCCATGGTCTGCATTCTCACACACTTGGTGCCATTTTGGCTCTACACAAGAAAATCTACATTCTCACACACTTGGTGCCATTTTGGCTCTACACAAGAAAATCTACATTCTCACACACTTGGTGCCATTTTGGCTCAAAATGAAGGAAACCTACATTCTCACACACTTGGTGCCATTTTGGCTCTACATAACAAAATCTGCATTCTCACACACTTGGTGCCATTTTGGCTCTTCATGAAGGAAACCTCCATTCTCAGGCGCATAGTGTGCGTAGTTTCCGGGGAAGAAATGTGCGTTCTCACGCGCGCGTGTCGGGTTGCTCTCCCAGCCTGATGCTGTTCGCCACGGTGTGTGAGAAGACGGTGCTGAAGCGCGTGCTAAAGGAGCTCTGGAGGATAGTCATGAACAGCCTGGAGAAGACCATCGTCCTGCCGCAGAGCAGCGACACCTCCGTGAGCCCCGGCCGCGTCCACACACTCACCCCCACAACCCCGACCCTGTTCCACATTTTATACACAAGCACTTGTGCATGAGGCTTGTTTTTGGCCGTACAAAATCAGAGGTGGAATATCAAGGTTACTGAAAGTAAAAGTGTTCCCCAGTTTTTTTGTTCCAACCACCTGTATTTGCTATTTAGCACAGTTCTTCATCCAGGACGTAGAACTGATTTGTGAAATCAGTCGGCTGAGGGAAGACTTTTACTTTCTGCCCCCTTGGCTTTTCACCTCAGCGCAAAATAAGTGTTGTGTGGAGCGTGGCGGCTTTAATGCTTCAGCAAGCTTTTGGCACCCTCTGGTGGACAATATCTGTAAGCAGGAGCAGTTCTAGCAGAGTGGATGGACGCAATGACTGTGCTAAACTTAACATGGTGACTTTGAGGAAGCCTCAAACTTCAGGAACTCAGAGCTAAAGACACACAGAGATAAAGACACACTGGCCTGTCTGCTACACTACTTACAGTAGCAGCTATAGAAACACAAGAATAGCTAATTTTTCTCCTTTACTTCAGCCTGTGTTTACCGAATTAATGTGATTTATTTGAAAATCGGTGTATGGCTTTTCATAATAAGGGGTTTTTGCAGGCTCTGACAGCTTGTATTACGTCACTTTCGATGCCTGTGTTATGTGTTGGGTATTGTTTTTGTTGTTTGAATGAGTGATTCCAGATCTGGTTTTTGTCTGTATTCTTGTAAATATAATTAGAATATTGATTGCAAAAAAAATAAAATGTTTTTTTAATCTCGGTTGGCTAATGCAAAGCTAATCTTTAATTTGCCCCTGTGTGTATTTGTCTCTCTCCATTCCCCCCACTCTCCATGGTCGCTCATTCAGGGAGCGCAGATGATCCTCACCGCTGCCAAAGACCTGGGCCAGCTGTCCAAACTCAAGGTCCGCCCCCCGTTCAACACACATTAAAGTACCTCAACACACATTAAAGTACCGCCCCCCGTTCCCTCAACACACATTAAAGTACCGCAACCTCACTCTTTCACCCGTTCCCTCAACACACATTAAAGTACCGCAACCTCACTCTTTCACACATCTTACTGCTAGGGCCCTTAATGCTGGTTAGATATCGGTAGGAGTGTCACTTTACTTCTGGTATTTGTAGAAACTGGGCATTTCTTATTCCCTTGTTCTTTTGTATTGCCTCTGTGTCGATTTTCTTGATCTTGCACTGTTGATATTTATTTATTTATGTATTTAGTTAGACAGTTATTTAGTGTGGTTTAACAGGGGCAATGACATCACCAGAAAGGCTAGTTTACATCTGTATTCCCTGGACAGGCAGTTAAAAACAAACACTGGACTTGTTCATGCCTTGTTCATGTGTATGTAAAGATTCTGCTCAATGCAAATGTTAAACATTGTTTAAGTCACCCTGTGCTTCAAGTACAGTGCATTGGAGGAGGAGTTTCAAGTCCCCACCCACTCACCCCTCTCTGATTGGTTGTACAGGATCACATGGTCTCGGGTGAGGCGAAAAGCCTGACGCCCAAGCAGTGTGCGGTCATGGACGTGGCGCTGGACACCATAAAGGTGAGGTCGAGGAGGCCGCCTTCCGGAATCATCCTTCACTTCTGAAGTGTAGATCATACGTCCTGGGGAATGATAGACAGCTGATGATGGCATAGATTGTGGTTTGCTTGTGGTGCACAAATTGCCACATGTGCAGCTCCACATCGGTGAAGAATCTTATCTTGTCTTACGAGCATCTTATCACGAAGAAACCAGAAATTAGCTGGAAGATTCTGCAGATGTGTTGTCATGTACATGTTGTTGAACGTGACAGGTTTTTCTGTAGAAGTTAAATTTTACGAAAAACAACTTTTTGAAGTAATGTGGGTCTGTAAGTGCTTGAACAGTGACAAAACATTGGCTTTTTGGTTGTTACTCCAGAATATGATTTTACAACAATGAATGAGGTTAAAGTAGAGACTGTTCGCTTCAATTTGCAGTTATTTACATCCATATTGTGTGAACTATGTAGGAGTCATCCACCATCCCTTTATGTACAGTATTACTGTACAAATACTTAAGGACTGCACTGTGCGTACCTAAAAAATAAAATGAACTGGAGGCCTGGGGTTCCACCCGGAACATTGTAATGAAGGGACTTTCAGTTATACCACAAAGAGTCAACAGGCCCTGACGAGGTTCCTGGAAAGCCTTTGATAAACATTACATTACATTACATGAGTAGCATTTGGCAGACCCTCTTATCCAGAGCAACATACAACAAAGTGCAAAGTGCATACCCATAACCAGGGTTAAGTGTGCTGAAAGACCCTAGAGGGAAGAACAATTTCAACTGCTACCTGTACAACAAAGATAAGGACCAGTAACAGTAATACCGCAACACGCAAAAATAAACTGCTTACCTAGCCAAACAAGACTCGCTAAGGTATCCACAAGCAAAAAACACAGGTAAAGACCAAAGACCTGGCCCTGGACGGTAGCCCGTGTGGTGTGAACCTTCCTCTTCTTTGATGTTCACCCGCAGCAATACTTCCACGCGGGAGGAAACGGACTGAAGAAGGCCTTCCTGGAGAAGAGCCCGGAGCTTTCCTCCCTGCGCTACGCCCTGTCCCTGTACACCCAGACCACCGACACGCTCATCCGCACCTTCGTCACCACCCAACACGCTCAGGGTAGGAGCTCGTAGCTGACCCCGCCCCTCCCTGCTCATTCTGTATTCGGTTACAAGTCTCTTCTGAATCTGT